>NC_056441.1:66284798-66387298 GCF_018296145.1 Oncorhynchus tshawytscha
GTTACAAACACTTCACTCTTCCCTCAATTTGAACTTTTAATCCCATCCTCATAATCGAACAGACTCCTTATTTTAACCCTTGAGCTGCATGTATAATCCCACTGGAGGGCATCGTAATCTCCTAACACGTGTGGTGTCATAGACTTTCCCTCTTCCTCAGTTCACTATGGTAAGAACCACAGCTCCAGAGGCTCCAATGCAGAGTCAGCCTGCCTGCCCAGCCTTGTGCCCCTGTGGCCTGGGTAAGGTTCTGTGGGACTAGGGACTCTATCCCAGGGGTTGGTAGCTCTGTCTTTGACAAATGGCACTGGGAATCTGCTGCTGCTCTCTAATGAAAATAATCAGAATAATAATGTTTGCTAAAATAATAATTGCTTGACAAAATCGTGGTTATAGGTAACAATCCTTTGCATAAACTGCCAACATGATTATGTATATTAATTGTTAATGATGGAAATTAAGATACGCAAGATTTTTGAATATATACACTACCAGTCAAAAGTTTGGACACACCTACTCATTCATTATTTTTACTATTTTCTACATTGTAGAATAATAGTGAAGACATGAAAACAACGAAATAACACAAATGGAATCATGTAGTAACCAAAAAAGTGCTAAACAAATCAAAGTATATTTTATATTTTTGATTCTTCAAAATAGCTACCCTTTACCTTGATGACAGCTTTGCACACTCTTGGCATTCTCTCAACCAGCTTCACGTGGAATGCTTTTCCAACAGTCTTGAAGGAGTTCCCACATATTCTGAGCACTTGTTGGCCTCTTTTCCTTCACTCTGCGGTCCAACTCATCCCGAACCAACTTAATTGGGTTGAGGTCAAGTGGTTCTGGACGCCAGGTCTTCTGATGCAGCACTCCATCACTCTCCTTCTTGGTCAAATAGCCCTTACACAGCCTGGAGGTGTGTTGGGTCATTGCCCTGTTGAAAAAGAAATGACGAAGTCCCACTAAGCACAAACCAGATGGGATGATGTATTGCTGCAGAATGCTGTGGTAGCCATGCTGGTTAAGTGTGCCTTGAATTCTAAATAAATCACAGACAGTGTCACCAGCAAAGCACCTCCACCCCATCACACCTCCTCCTCCATGCTTCACGGTGGGAAACATACATGCGGAGATCATCCGTTCACTTACTCTCACAAAGACACGGCAGTTGGAACCAAAAATCTCAAATTTGAGGACAGATTTCCACTGGTCTAATGTCCATTGCTCGTGTTTCTTGGCCAATCAAGACTCTTCTTCTTATTGGTGTCCTTTAGTAGTGGTTTCTTTGCAGCAATTCAACCTGTGGCAGTCCTCATGAGATCCAGTTTCATCATAGCGCTTGATGGATTTTGCGACTGCACTTGAAGACATTTTCAAAGTTCTTGAAATGTTCCGCATTGACTGACCTTCATGTCTAAGGATTGGACCTTTTCTTTCTTTCAATTTTCGCCTAAACCGACATACCCAAATCTGCCTGTAACTGCCTGTAGCTCAGGACCTGAAGCAAGGATATGCATATTCTTGATACCATTTGAAAGGAAGCACTTTGACATTTGTGGAAATGTGAAATTAATGTAGGAGAATTAGATATGGTAAAAGATAATACAAGGGAAAAAAGTGTGTTTTCTATTCTTTTTTTAATCATCTTTGAAATGCAAGAGAAAGGCCATTATATGACTTAGGAGTCTAGGCGCAATTTAGATTTTGGCCACTAGATGGCTGCAGTGTATGTGCAAAATTTTAGACTGATCCAATGAACCATTGTATTGCTGTTCAAAATGTTGTCTCAAGTCTGCCCTAATTTGCCTAATTGGTCAATTGATACATTTTCAAGTACATAACTGTAACTCCCCTCAAACAATAGCATGGCATTTTTTCACTGTAATAGCTACTGTAAATTGTCAGGGCAGTTAGTTTAACAAGAATTTAAGCTTTCCGCCCATATAAGACATGTCTCTGTCCCGGGAAATGCTATTGTTACTCGCAACGTCAAGCTAATCACATTAGCGCACATTAGCTCAACTGTCCCGTGGGGGGTGGGGGGTGGTCACAGCTCCTGTAGAGGTTGAAGTAATGATGGACTGTCATTTCGCTTTGCTTATTTGAGCTGTTATTCCATAATTGGGAGTTGGTCTTTTACCAAATAGGGCTATTTTCTGTACACCACCCCTACCTTGTCACAACACAAATGATTGTCTCGAATGCATTAAGAATGAACAAAATTCCACAAATGAACTTTTAACAAGGCACACCTGTTAATTGAAATGCATTCCAGGTGACTACGACCTGAAGCTGGTTGAGAGAATGCCAAGAGTGTGCAAATCAAGGCAAATCAAGGCTGTCATCAAGGCAAAGGGTGGCTACTTTGAAGAAACTCAAATATAATTTGATTTGTTTAACACTTTTTTGGTTAATACATAGAAAATAGTACAAATAAAGAAAAGCCCTGCAATGAGTACTGTAGGTGTGCCCAAACTTTTGATTGGTACTGTATAAGCATGTATGTATGTGTATGTTTTATATATATATATATATATATATATATATATATATATATATATTAGCAAAAAAATATATGGTAGATTGGAAGTGATGCAGACAATTACATTGATGGAATGTACAATCTATCTGCAATATGAAAGCTGATCTACCATCTAAAAAAAAGAAAAACAAATAAGAAAAAATGTGAACAAAAATATAAAAAATAAGCACTGAGATTCATCGCAAAATCAAGGGAGTCAGAGTTTCACATATTAGTGCTCAGCAGTTTTCTGCCCCGTAAACATCCTAAGAGGCCCCATGCCAGCACATACATTCCTCTGTGCCCATTTGCCAGGCTCATTTCCATTCCTATCTCCATGACAAGGAGATGGATATTACATCGGGGGAAGACAGAGAATCATGTGGAAACCTAGGAATGGGAGACGAAGACCAGTCTTGCTGCGATAGGATCGGGGCTGAATTTCCCTTTATTCATTCTAAATGGTTTTTCATTTAGAGCCAGGGGATTTAATTTCCCTGAAAGTTTCTTTTTTTAAATAAGAAATTATGCCCCCCTGGCCAAGGTCTCTGGGCTGTGATTTATTCTAATGGAAAAGATTACATCTGGAATTAAAACGCTGCTTGCGCTCATACCCGGCCAGTACACCAGACAGGAGATAGCAGCACTGAGACAATCAAAAAGATCCCACATTTCTTACACAAGCCTTTAATAACTCACCTCCATATACAGTATCTATTTAAATATGCATTTCATTCCACCCTTTGTATCGCTACAAATATAATTACAATGGCTAATAGCGTACGGCGAGCAGTGTTACACCGCACGGCACCATTAGCAAGGCTTCATTACTTCTCCTCTTGTGGAAAGAGTACGCTAGGCTAGCTCTATGTTTTTGTTGCTGCTCCCCAATCGGCCATGGGCAGGTGGGTGGAAGAAGTGTCTGTCAAAGCAGCAGTTTGTGAAAGCTTCCCTTTCCCCGGTAGTGCAGCTGAAAGCACTTATCTTGCTGCTGTGAAACGAGGTATTTAACCGGAGAAGGTCAGGTGTAAAATAAAGATCTGCCACATCGCGTGACGAGCTTCTGATGAGGAAATTCATCAAACTCACTGCCATGTCTGGCAGCCTTTTCCCACTAACACTTCCTTTGGCCTTTTTAAGATCCCTTTTAAAGGGTATGGGGGCATTCAAATGGATTAAAGCGAGCATCGCACACACTCTGCACTGTTTGGATGGTTGACTCCCTATTCAATCAAGTCTGCTATAATTTGCCCTACATCATTTCTCCCTGAGTCAGGATCACTGTGGATCGTGTTGTGGTGGTGTTTTTATTGTTTCATATAACCTTATTTTCCTGTCAGAGAGAAAAAGGTAGATAGTATAGTGCTACCTTCTCATTACAAATAGATGGAGATGTGCTAGATTTGGAGTAGAATGTCTTCAGTTCTACTTGCAGTATTTTAACTCTTTGCTGGTTCTACGATTCCATTCAACAGGTGTAACCTATAGGGCAAGGATCATCAAATAGATTCAGCAGCGGGACAATTTTTTTCTTGAGCGGATGGTCAGGGGGCCGGAACATAATTACAAATCATTTGTAGACTGAAAACTGACCGCAAGACCAAACAGATACACTATATATGCAAGAGTATGTGGACACCCCTTTAAATGAGTGGATTTCAGCCACACCCGATGCTGACAGACATATACAATCGAGCACACGACCATGCAATCTCCACAGACAAACATTGGCAGTAGAATGGCCTTACTGAAGAGCTAAGTGACTTTTAACGTGGCATTGTCATAGGATGCCACCTTTCCAACAAGTCAGTTCATAAAATGTCTTCCCTGCTAGAGTTGCCCCGGTCAGTTGTTGTGCTGGCGTTGCTTCCTGTAAGTGATATTGTGAAGTGGTAGGCCACACAAGCTCACAGAACGGGACCGGTGAGTGCTTGAAGGGCGTAGTGCGTAAAAATTGTCTGTCCTCGGTTGCAACATTCACTACCGAGTTCCAAACTGCCTCTGGAAGCAATGCCAGCACAACAACTGTTTGTCGGGAGCTTCATGAAATGGGTTTCCATGGCCGAGTAGCCGCACACAAGCCTAAGATCACCATGCACAATGCCTAGCTTGCCACCATTGGACTCTGGAGCAGTGAAAACGCATTCCCTGAATTTGATGAATCACGCTTCACCATCTGGCAGTCCGACGGACAAATCTGGGTTACCTGCCCCAATGCATAGCGTAAACTGTAATGTTTGGTGGAGGAGGAAAAATGATCTGGGCCTGTTTTTCAGGGTTCAGGCTAGAACCCTTAGTTCCAGTGAAGGGTAATCTTAACGCTACAGCATACAATGACATTCTAGACGATTCTGTCCTTCCGACTTTGTGGCAACAGTTTGGGGAAGGCCCTTTCCTGTTTCAGCATGTCAATGCCCCCGTCCACAAAGCGAGGTCCATACCAAAATGGTTTGTCGAGATTGGTGTGGAAGAACTTCACTGGCGTGCACAGAGCCATGACCTCAACCCCCTCGTACACCTTTGGGATGAAATGGAATGCCGGCTGCGAGCCAGGCCTAATCTCCCAACATCAGTGCCCAACCTCACTAATGCTCTTGTGGCTGAATGGAAGCAAGACCCCAAAGAAATGTTCCAACATCTTGTGGAAAGCCTTCCCAGAAGAGTGGAGGCTGTTATAGTAGCAAAGGGGGAGCAACTCCATATTAATGGCCATGATTTTGGAATGAGATGTTATACGAGCAGGTGTCCACATACTTTTGGTCGTGTAGTGTATCATGTTTGACTAATCTTGCTTAAATTTGTATACGATCACGTCTCTCTATTTTGCGTGGGAATACTTGGGAACAGATTCCCAAAATTCAAATCACTTGGATAAAATACATAAAACAAATACTATTATAAAACTAAAAAATAAACTGAAAACTTGGGGGGGCAAATAAAACCACAGGTTCCAGTTGGGAAACCCAACTATAGAACCAGATCCTTTTAGTATATACAAGACAATGGCTTAGTTTCATCCAATTACCACTAAGTCACCTATAGAGGCTCATAGTATCTGACTGAAAGGAAGGTTTAGAATGGCTGCCTGCCACTCCTGTTCCATTGAGTGTTATGTGGACCCTATTCCCTGTTTATCATTCTGAATAAACAGTACAAGTATTCTGAACGGAAACACATGGTCATTTACGGCATGTGAAGAGGATGCAATGCAAATGGACCTCCTCTAACTGAACTAGTGGCTCACACAAGGCCTTGAGTTAATCCACTCCGATCCACTCCATCACCTTTAATTAACTAGCTGTATAATATCACTGTGGCAAAAGGTTTGGCTTCATTTACTCTTATGGATTCATGCATTTATTCAGGCTGACCTCCTACAGCTGCTGGTGTACTAGTCCCTCTGAGTGTGTAGAATACTGAGGCACAGACTCTTACCTCTTACGACTGGGGGAAGGATAATAGTTCAGACCTGCCACAGCCCCAAGACCATAACACCAGAAAATGAAGGACTTAATTGCCATTATAAAACACAATGTAGACTGGACTGCATCCCAAAATGGCACCCTATTACCTACATAGTGCACTACTTTTAACCAGAGACCTATCGTCTTGATCAAAAGGAGTGCACGTCGTAAGGAAAAGGGTGCCATTTGGGATGCACACAAGTTGATTTTATGAAACAATGTAGACAAAGTGATTTTATCAAATAAAACGCCAGACTCCAAACCTCCCCATGCTACATAATAAAGCGTAACTACATCAAACTGATCAGGCATGTCTGAATGGAAACAGCCATTTATACAGGGATGTGAGCAGAAGAAAGAGTAGTGAGAGTCTGGCGTCCGGCCGGTCAGGACAGGTCCAGTCAGTGTGACTGTAAGAGCTCCTTTAATGTTCCCAATTCCCAGTAAGCCACTCCCCTTCACCAGTCACCAATATATTTTGAGTGAAGGTTGCTCTAGATCTGGGCACAAACGCACATGAACGCACGCACGCACGCACACAAAGAGGCTACAGCAGGCAGCAGAGTGGCCTGGTGGAGGGATGAGCACACTGAGAGGGGCTCAGCCTGTCTGCAGATCATAGCTCAGCTCTTTTGGCCACAGTGGAGTGAGCGGTATGTGTGGGATCCTTCAGCAACAACAGGGATTCACCAAATCTGAGAGGAGTCTGAGAACAGAGCATGCTGGATAGGGGTGGGTGTCTCTCTCTGCCAATGAAAACACTCTGAGCTTTGATCCCCTTTCACACTGTATAACCTAACAACACATCTGTCTGTCTGTCTGTCAACTGCCAAGACACAACACGTCCCCAGCTTCCTCTCTTAACTATCTTCCTCTTTTTAAAGCCAGTCACCCCACAAAGTTTAAGGTGTGATTGTTGCTCCATGTCTGTCAAAAAGCTGTTCAAGATGTTACAGCCAACATGTGGGGGTGGATAGACACTAATAAGCATCAAAACCACCAGATTGTCATAGCTGTTTTAGACACACACACACACGCAAGTGCACAAACAAAAAACACAGTCACATTTACACACACCCAAGAGCACCTATCCCCTTCCAATCCACGTATATATCTCCTGTTCTCAAGCATGCAGCTGAGGATAGTCTCTCCAGCACACAGCGGGAGCAGACCCAGTGTTTGTGGTTGATTCTGTTTGTTTCGGCTGTTTGATGGAGTTTAGGGCCCCTGCGGCCTTCAATACCGTGAGATGAGCTAGCTGCCATACTGTGTTCACTACCCCAGGCATGCTGTTTCGGTAAGGGCTCACCATAAAAAGGTATTTTCTCTCCCCTCTGTGCAAAGAGAACCCTCTCCCTCTGTTTTTAACTATTACATGACTGAAGTCTGGCCACGCTGCTGATGGTCAATAGAGGGACTGTTTTTTTCTCTCTCCCTTTTAGTTTCATTACCCTTTCTTCCCTCTATATGAATGTGCCATAGTGAATGGATCCAGCAGCATATGCAGCTGGAAGGGTATTAGGCCTTTACTTTTACAGTGTGTCTCCAGTGAAACTTTTTAGTCATTGCGCTGGAGGACACATCGGATTCCGTTGTTAATCGTTGTTAATCCGATAATTATTATCTACCAGTCGGAAGTACTTGACTTGGCCCCAGCGTTAATTCACTTGTGTTTGTTTGTAGGCACTAATAATACTTTTGATTAGAAAACTGGGATGGTTATTTCAAAGCTCGGTGAGAAGTTCATCAGATTGTAAGGGCCTTTCTCCCTTAATGATTTGTAAACAAAAGGAGTATGTTCTTTTACGCACGTGAAATGTAAGATTTGGACAATGAGGTATCAAAAATCTCCTCCAGCAGTGTAACCAGTGAGAACATTGAGCTGTACTGGGAAGCAGAGGCAGCGACTACATATAAACCATAACATATGATTACAGTGCTTCATCAAAATAAATTGGCACAGTTCGGCAAGTGAAGGCCAATAATTCCTGTTCATAGCTCCATGTCAACTCTCGTCCTCTTCACCTTCATCCCCCCTTCTTCCTCCTCACCCCCTGCTGATTCTCCATCTTCCAGAGACTCATCTGTTGTTCGAGACCTATTCATCAATAACCATTTCCTTCTCAGGGTTTGTCATTGTGCCCCAATTTAGGCCCAGACTGTCTAAGCATTTGACAGACTCCAGTGCTCAGAAAGGTTTCAGTTCACACGGCCAGGTAGAAACCATTATGTGGCTTCCATATTGTCCATTTTGAAGTGCAGGTCTCTTGATATCTTGTTATGACAGTTGACTGCTATGTGGGTGTTTGACAGGTGTGTTTCACTGTTAGTCTTCCCTCTGAGGACTGAGACCACACGTGGAACCTTCTCTATCAGACACAAATAGAGCATAACAAATGTGACACACACTACATTTTCCAGTCCCCTTCTAAAATACCCCCTAATGTGAACTGGGGCTCATGTAAGGGGGGAAGAAATTCAATAACATTTTGGAAGCAGATTTGTGGTCTTTATTTGGAACATCCAACTAGCTCCACACCCCTGGTTAAAGACGATGTTAGTAATCGTGTTCATAAATGGTAAAGCTGTCAGGTTTAAAAGTCTGTGGTGTGAAAATGACAATGTAAGGTTCGGATGAAAAGTTGCTGTGTGATAAGTGGTTACTACCACCCTCCCACTCACCCACCCACGGTCCCTCAGTGAGCCATCACATCTCAGGCAGTATTTCCACAGAGGCTCAGTTACAGCCAGTGAAAGGTTAACACTTGAGTTGTGATCCTGAATGATGGGAAAATGTGGATCATGACTATGAATTGAAATGGGTTCTTATGGGTGACAGTAAAGGTTGAAATTAACAACGATGAAACATGCTGAGAAAATGAGTTGGAAATTCTTTGCCAGTGCAAACTAGCTCTAATGAAGTGAGACAACATCAATTAATGAGAATTAGGGAAAGGGAGGAGGGGTGGAAGGGGGAGAGAGGGGATGTGGGGGGAGCAGAGAAGGGGCAGGGAGAGCAAGCGAGGGAGGAGATGAGAGAGGAAGAAGGCAGAGTGAGCTGGATAGATTGCGATTGAAAAGAAATGTAAGAACTGTGAATTAAAACCGGATTGTGTACACTCTGATGCTTGTCTAAGGAGGTCAATTTGAGATGGAAACAACCTATTGCATTTAAGGATGTATCTGCATAATATGACACACAACATTAAGCTGGAGCCTTCACAAGATCTACCCAAACAAGGCGCACAAGGAATTTGTGAATCTCTTTCAAGTAACCAAAGAAGGATATTCCCATCTAGTCTTTTAAGTATAAAATGTTCGACAGACTCACATATGCTCTCTAGCAGCATATCAAATCCATATATTTTTAATTGAATATTGCCAAAACATTGCTGCATGCTGTTTGGAAGTGAATGAGTGACGTGCGTACCTCCTGTATATCGTCCTTCCTCCTCTCCTCTATGTATGACTGCAGTGTCTCTCTCAGACAATGGGAGCTTTGCGGAAGCTAAGCCATGTGTGATGTGCTGGTGATTGAATTTCTCCTATTAAGCGTGACTGATCAGAGCGGGTGTGTGGCAGCAGGCAGCAGTGATGGGGACTGGGCCCAGCTGAGACACAGCTCTGCCATGCAGAGCTACAGCTCTGTAATACACACTACAGTATTATGAAGGAATGCAGAATGTGTAGTGTGCTGGGGAGTGTGCTGTGGAGTGTGCGTGCATGAGTGTGTGTGTGAGTGTACTGCGGCCTGTGTACTGTATAGCTGTGTATGCTAGGGGCTGTCACATGGGTTCTATTATAAATGAGTGTAGCTCACAGGGGCAGCTGGACGGAGCTCGGGCAGCTGGGTGATTTGGAGAGTGTGGGGAGCAGTTGGGCCAGCTGTGTTAGCTGGTGTTGTAAATGGAGCAGTCACATTTTCCAGAAAGGCTGTGTAGGATGGTACTGTTTGCTATAGGGGGATGTGGTTGGGTAGGGTCCTTATAGGGGATTGAGGTCTAAGTTGCATCTCAAATGGCCCCCTATTCCCTAAATACTGCACTACTTTTGACCAAATCCCTATGGGCCCTAGTCAAAAGTAGGGCACCACATTATATAGGGAAGAGGGTGTCATTTGGGACTGTGGTCTAGACTCTATAGGATAAAGGTTAGAGTACTATAGCAGGCTCATTAGATCCCAACTCATCAGACCTGGAACTGGCATAAAAATACTCTCAATTATTGATTAGTGGATGGAGGAAAAGAAAGCGACAGGTACCGTGGATAGATGTTATGGCACTGACAGTAGCTCGCACCCATTTCTGGTATACTGGGAAGTTGATAGAATTAGGGGTAACTACAGTCAAATTAAATATGGAATGTTGTGTTGTATAACTTTGCATACAGTACCAGTCAAAAGTTTGGACACACTTACTCTTTGAAGGGTTTTTCTTTATTTTTACTCTTTTCTACATTGTAGAATAATAGTAAAGACATCAACACTTTGAAATAACACATATGGAATCATGTAGCATTCTCTCAACCAGCTTCTTGAGGTAGTCACCTGGAATGCATTTCAATTAACAGGTGTGCCTTGTTAAAAATTAATTTGTGGAATTTCTTTCCTTCTTAATGCGTTTGAGCCAATCAGTTGTGTTGTGACAAGGTAGGGATGGTGTACAGAAGATATAAAACACATTTTGATTTGTTTAACACTTTTTTGGTTACTACATGATTCCATATGTGTTATTTCTTAGTGTTGATGTCGTCACAATTATTCTACAATGTAGAAAATAGTAAAAATAAAGAAAAATCTTGCTATGAGTTGGTGTGTCCAAACTTTTGACTGGTACTGTATCTGAACACACAGCTAAGATGCCTACTCTGCCAAGGAAAAATGAACTGCAAAGCTATATAGCCTACCATACAGTATATATTGCTGCATTATTTAAGATACCATGCACACAAACGATCAATATCAGTAAAGATTTTTCAGACGTCAAAGGAGCTTTAGGAGATATAGGAGATATACTGTAGAATATATAGGAGCTATAGTAGCTAAAGGAGATATGGAAGCTATAGGAGATATAGGAGCTATAGAAGATATAAGAGCTATAGGATATATAGGAGCTATAGAAGATATAAGAGCTATAGGATATATAGGAGCTATAGGAGATATAGAAGTTATAGGAGATATATGAGCTATAGAAGATATAAGAGCTATAGGATATATAGGAGCTATAGGAGATATAAGAGCTATAGGAGATATAAGAGCTATAGGATATATAGGAGATATAAGAGCTATAGACGATATAAGAGCTATAGGAGATATAAGAGCTATAGGAGCTATAGAAGATATACTGTAGGAGATATAGGAGATATACTGTAGGTGATATAGGAGAAAAATTAGATATAGGAGCTATAGGATATATACTGTAGGAGATATAGGAGCTATAGAAGCTATAGGAGGACCAATGCACCTTCTCTACTTGTCTTTTATTGAAAACATAAAGTTTACTATCTCCACACCTCATATAAACAATGGCTTTAGCATGTCAGGATATATTAAAGGCTCTTAACAAATCAATTAGATGTATCTGCATGGGATCCGCCGGATGGTAGGGGAGAGAGGAAGTGAGAGAAGGAGGAGGAGAGGACAGGGGGAGAGGACAAGGGGAGGGGGAGAGGACATGGGGTGGGGGAGCGATAAGGGAGAGGCTTTCTTTTTCTTTCTCTCTAATTAGACAGTGTAGTGTGAGCTGAATCCCAATAGGAGGATGGAGGTAGCTGCTGAGAGGAGTGGGAGGAGAGAGACAGCGAGAAGGGGGGGTATAGATACCCTGCCTGACAGGCAGCAGTATGTTGGACCGACACCAAAACATGGGAGGGGAAGCTGGTAAAAACACTGAGATTCAGGAAGGGAAAAATACTCTGTATAAGGCTGAGAAAAAAAGGAAAGCCAGGGAAGGAGGGAGTGATTGTGGTACAGGGGGAATGAGATATTCTAAGACATCCACCCAGCAACCAACTACATGTGTCTCATAGCAGACAGTACAGTCATCAAGGAGGAATACTGTGGTGTGTAGTATGCAGCTGAACTATCAAAGACACACAGTCCTCGTTCCTGTTTGTGTTCCTTCCCAAATTACACACTCACTGAAGGCAGAACACGGTGTCTGGTGAGTCTCACACACACACACACACACACACACACACACACATTCATGCACACATGCACACACACACACACGAGAGACAACCAATCTACTTTCTTGTAATATCAAAGAAGTCCTGCAGTCTTGTGCTTTAGTGAAACCTGGGGGCATGTAGGCAGACTCCCTGCTCAGTAATGAAATAACCCCCTGACCGCTGGATACTCTGTCATATCATGTTGTCATGCATCCTACTGGGACACATAGGCTATCTCTCAATAGGCCTTGTTCTAAGCCCCAGGGTAGACTGGCCCTGGGCTAGTTTAGCCTGTGTTCACACAAACATTTGTTAACCCTGGGCTAAGCTTTAGCACTGGACTAAGGTGCAGTATGAAGGCGTCCAATTTGTTTTCCAATTGCAGTTTGAACAAAACAATATCTGATACGGTGTTCAGTCTGACAGTCATGTCAATACTTTGGAACTATCTCCATGGTTACCTAGTCATGACAGGTAACTGCACTTTGAGTATAATACCGTATATACAGTACTGTATAATACTGTATATTATTACTATTTAGAACATTTGAGCATGACTTTCAGTTGAAGGGTATGAAATATCATCGCTACTAGATATTTTGGGAACAAACTGATTATATGCTGCATACTCTGTCCCCATCATCATCCACAGATCTGTCATTCTGCAGGAGGACTTACAATGTCTTCCTTGAGGCTAAATGACTTTCCTCGGGTTTGTCTCACTAGATAGACTAGTCTGTCAATGAGTCAATACTACTTTTGAAGTACAGATATTATTTCAATTTCACAAAGCCCTACATTACTCAGAATTGCGCCATATTTTTAAGGCCAAGGCAAGTCTCACCAAACTTCAAAAGAGAAATTAATTGTTCAATATCGATGGGTTACTATTGTAGTGAACACAAATCACATTTTATTAGTTGTACAGTGTGTACGAGATCGGCATTGGTATACATCATCCAACGAAATGCTCACCTGTAGTTTCTTTCTCGACAATGCAACAACAACAATAAGACATAATTCATGAAATAATGAGATCATTCTGTTCATTATACAGAACATGCAGGCAAACTAAATGACAATTGACACGTGAAAGGATTCCATGTGCTTGTCTACAGATGACAAAATGAAAGGATTTGAGAGAAGGGATAATAATTGAGATCTGAGCTTCCTTCGTTAAGTATTTAACAGACACAGTAAAGGAAGTGCCAACCAGCCTGTGAGTGAGAAAAGCACAACTTGAAAGAGAGATAATCCACCGATGTTTCTGAACTTTCAAACAACAGTGACCCATTTTCTTTTGACACCTGTTTCAACACTTCAGTGGAAAATGTGCGTCATTCATTACCTCTCTCCTCTATTTATGTATCACAAAGGGCATCAAGGTGACAGATTTAGTCGAACCCAGTGAAGTAAAATGAAATCAAATGATGAATTATTATGATCTGCCATTTTCTTTGCTATCCACAGAAAGAATCAAATCAAATCAAATCAAATTTTATTTGTCACATACACATGGTTAGCAGATGTTAATGCGAGTGTAGCGAAATGCTTGTGCTTCTAGTCCCGACAATGCAGTAATAACGAGCAAGTAATCTAACTAACAATTCCAAAAAAAACTACTGTCATACACAGTGTAAGGGGATAAGAATATGTACATAAGGATATATGAATGAGTGATGGTACAGAGCAGCATAGGCAAGATACAGTAGATGATATCGAGTACAGTATATACATATGAGATAAGTATGTAAACCAAGTGGCATAGTTAAAGTGGCTAGTGATACATGTATTACATAAGGATGCAGTCGATGATATAGAGTACAGTATCAACGTATGCATATGAGATGAACAATGTAGGGTAAGTAACATTATATAAGGTAGCATTGTTTAAAGTGGCTAGTGATATATTTACATCATTTCCCATGATTAAAGTGGCTGGAGTAGAGTCAGTGTCATTGACAGTGTGTTGGCAGTAGCCACTCAATGTTAGTGGTGGCTGTTTAACAGTCTGATGGCCTTGAGATAGAAGCTGTTTTTCAGTCTCTCGGTCCCAGCTTTGATGCACCAATACAGTGCCATTAGTGAATATTGATGTGCTCCCCTTTGGTGTCTCACAGGCACCATAGTATTGAGTGTCCCTGTTGTGCAGCTGTTAGTGGGTGGCACCATGCGTGTCTGGTTGGGGCCAGTAAGGGTCACATTTCATTCAGATTTCTATTAAACTTCATAGGTTGTTTCAGTAGGCTCCCATTTCACACTATTCAACTAATTACCAGCAAAAGTCCCTGCTTTTATGACAAGGCCCTGCCCATGTGCTTTTATGACAAGGCCCTGCCCATGTGCTTTTATGACAAGGCCCTGCCCATGTGCTTTTATGACAAGGCCCTGCCCATGTGCTTTTATGACAAGGCCCTGCCCATGTGCTTTTATGACAAGGCCCTGCCCATGTGCTTTTATGACAAGGCCCTGCCCATGTGCTTTTCTGACAAGGC
The DNA here is from genome assembly GCF_018296145.1 of Oncorhynchus tshawytscha. Lineage (NCBI taxonomy): Eukaryota > Metazoa > Chordata > Actinopteri > Salmoniformes > Salmonidae > Oncorhynchus > Oncorhynchus tshawytscha. The sequence continues at coordinate 66,299,456 of NC_056441.1, forward strand.
CCTGCCCATGTGCTTTTATGACAAGGCCCTGCCCATGTGCTTTTATGACAAGGCCCTGCCCATGTGCTTTTATGACAAGGCCCTGCCCATGTGCTTTTCTGACAAGGCCCTGCCCATGTGCCTTTATGACAAGGCCCTGCCCATGTACTTTTATGACAAGGCCCTGCCCATGTGCTTTTATGACAAGGCCCTGCCCATGTGCTTTTATGACAAGGCCCTGCCCATGTGCTTTTATGACAAGGCCCTGCCCATGTGCTTTTATGACAAGGCCCTGCCCATGTGCTTTTATGACAAGGCCCTGCCCATGTGCTTTTATGATAAGGCCCTGCCCATGTGCTTTTATGATAAGGCCCTGCCCATGTGCTTTTATGATAAGGCCCTGCCCATGTGCTTTTATGACAAGGCCCTGCCCATGTGCTTTTATGATAAGGCCCTGCCCATGTGCTTTTATGATAAGGCCCTGCCCATGTGCTTTTATGACAAGGCCCTGCCCATGTGCTTTTATGATAAGGCCCTGCCCATGTGCTTTTATGACAAGGCCCTGCCCATGTGCTTTTATGACAAGGCCCTGCCCATGTGCTTTTATGACAAGGCCCTGCCCATGTGCTTTTATGATAAGGCCCTGCCCATGTGCTTTTATGACAAGGCCCTGCCCATGTGCTTTTATGATTAGGCCCTGCCCATGTGCTTTTATGACAAGGCCCTGCCCATGTGCTTTTATGATAAGGCCCTGCCCATGTGCTTTTATGACAAGGCCCTGCCCATGTGCTTTTATGACAAGGCCCTGCCCATGTGCTTTTATGACAAGGCCCTGCCCATGTGCTTTTATGACAAGGCCCTGCCCATGTGCTTTTATGACAAGGCCCTGCCCATGTGCTTTTCAACACCCTGGCTGTATGCTTTCATCATCCACCTTTGTTTGATACAATGATTCCAATTCATTTGTGTGGAGAAATACTAATTTTATTCACAGCATTTTTCTCCCTATCAAAAAACGTTCATTGGCAAATGGCCCTGTTCACTCAATCCTCTTTATAAAGCGTGGAAAGAGGGCCTTCACGCTGTTCTAGTCATTTACTCTGCCCCCCCACTCAGAGACAAAACATCATTGCAGCCCCTGCAAATAATCCATCTGATTCAAGTTCTTTCAGGGCCTTAATTAAATTTCCTAACGACCGGGGAGCTACAACAGAGGGATTGGCTGGCCAGTGGATGGGAGATCAGAGGAGCGAAAACTCCCCATTTAAAGCATATAGGACTCAGAGCCAGCCCTATTTCACTGTTACCATGTATTCACCTGACAGAAAAGACTAATATACATGGCAGTGGCAGCCAATCTCACTCCATATTAAACCTAGTGCAGATCACAAAGACGCAACACATGTTTTTTAATGAGAGAGGCAATTAGGCTGTGATACTGAGGGTCCATGTGTAGGAGATTGTTCATTTCAATTACAGGACACATCAGTTTCCACTTTAGTGGTGTCTCCATGGAGAAGATCTATGAGGGCCCTGCTTTATTAGAAAGCATAACACTGTTAGGCCTGTGTCAACCGTGTCCAGGCTTATATTGAACAATGTCCGCTGGAAAATGAATAAAAGAAAAACAGAGGTGCTTTTTGACATCAACTGCCAGAGGAATGTATATTCAGAGAATGAGTTCTCTGAGAAAGGTCCCAGTCATTAAGCCTCTCCAACATTGTTGTCATTGGTGACGTGGTCTGAGTAGCAGTGATATGGTGCAACACAGTGGCATTTTGCGTTCATCTCTCCCAATTGGACAGGGAGAGAGCATCATGTGTGAAAAAACCCTGAATTAATCTAACAAGCTTGTTGCTTGTTAAATACGCGCTCCGTCTCCTGCAGAATGACAATAACGAGGCTTCAGCTTACCGCCATCCAGCTGCATGCCATTGTAAAGTGAATAAATTAATACGTGATCACACAGCAAAACGAAGACAAATAAAGGAAATAATTCAGATTAGACACAAAGCTTTGCCAAGGTATGAAATATGGCAGGATTTATGGGACGGGAGGGACACGGTGGCAGGGTTTGTGGGGGACAGAGGGCCTGTTCAGTCAGTGTCCACTCTGGAGGGCTGTAGTCTGGCCAGCCAGCACTCTCTGCATCATTAACTCAACTTCTCCCCGGTGTGGTGTTTTGGCTTCTATCGCCGTGTATCTGCACACTATGTGCCAGGAACAACAGAAGTCAAGGAGACAGAGAGAGAAAGACAGAGAGAGACAACTTTTTCTCAGACACAGCATTTGCTTCAGCATTGCTTTGAATAAAAGTGTCTGTTAAATGGCATATATTGTTCTTCTTCTTCTTATTCTTAAAAAGTGTCCACCATGTCATGTTATGATGCTGTCGCCAAGGGAACAGTGAGTGAGCTACAGTAAGTTTAATGCCGGTGCTGTTTTGGGAAGGTGTTGCATGGTTGGTCTCACAGAGAGTTTCAGAATACATACATCTCCCAGTCTGCTTCCTGGCTGTTAACGAGAGTTTAGAGACAGAAAATCTTTCAGCCAGACCCTCTGCAGAGCTTCTGAGCCTGTAGCTGCCCAGGGGCGCGATGGGCTGGGCGTGCCTCTCTACCCCGCTATCCTCTACCCACACCGGGCTATCAGCGGTGCTGAAGCAGGTGCTAGGCTTGCCACCAGTTCTCCCGAAGCAGCCCGGTCTGATGGGGAGATGACAAAGACAAGTGCTACCACTTGCCAACTGCTTCTGAGTCACCGAGGTGGGAGGAAAGCGATGAAGGAGAAGAAAGGGAGAGAGAAAATGGCTGTGAATGAAAAGAGCAGCTAGCACGTGGACCTGAGCTGTCTGTGAACGGTAATCATTCAAATGGGAGGCACCTGATGAGAGGAGGTGGACTAAGGACACCGGGAGAGAGAGACTCTCACAGCCACATCGTCCAGTTGGTTCAGAACAGTCCCACACTGCTGTTTGTCTCCTGTACACACGGCCAAGGAAGAAGTCCCGAAGTAGCTTCTCTCTCAGTCATTTCTAAAGAAAGTCAGCAGCAGTTGCATGTGCTGGAACCTGCTCAGGAATCAGGAATGTTATTGTTTCTAAGTGTTTCAGCTAAAGGCTTCAGGTTTCTATGTTATCATAGCGTTCATAACATAACAAGGCATCTTCATTTTGCCTTTCCTATATATTCCCATAGGCCTCTGGTCAAACGTGGTGCACTATAGAGGGAATAGGATGCCATTTGGGACGCAGTCAGAGAGAACTAGGAGTGTGCAGCAATCAGAACAGTAGCTACAGTTGAGGATAGGACAGTCGTCTAGGACTCATCCACTGGACATACTGTGGACTTTAAGTGTGCTGTTCCACCGGAGTGGTTTTATCAGGCTATCCAAACAGATAAAAGACCCACACATGCAACGTTAACAAACACACTTATGCAGCCCTTCCTTGGCTGAGATCGTGCAATGAATGTTTAGTATCTGTGTGGTGTTCCAACACTGTATTCCCAGTACGGTATCACTAACGCTAATCAACACACACAGCATGACATGACCTTGGCACATCAAAACAGAAGCTCGTATAGACAAATAATAGATGAGGATGGGAGTCCGTTCCATCTGCCCAGTAAAGTGTTGCTTTCAGGGGTCCGTTCCATCTGCCCTGTAAAGTGTTGCGTTCAGGGGTCCGTTCCATCTGCCCAGTAAAGTGTTGCTTTCAGGGGTCCGTTCCATCTGCCCAGTAAAGTGTTGTTTCAGGGGTCCGTTCCATCTGCCCAGTAAAGTGTTGCTTTCAGGGGTCCGTTCCATCTGCCCTTTAAAGTGTTGCGTTCAGGGGTCCGTTCCATCTGCCCAGTAAAGTGTTGCTTTCAGGGGTCCGTTCCATCTGCCCAGTAAAGTGTTGCGTTCAGGGGTCCGTTCCATCTGCCCTTTAAAGTATTGCTTTCAGAGGGTCCGTTCCATCTGCCCTTTAAAGTGTTGCTTTCAGGGGTCCGTTCCATCTGCCCAGTAAAGTGTTGCTTTCAGGGGTCCGTTCCATCTGCCCTGTAAAGTGTTTCTTTCAGGGGTCCGTTCCATCTGCCCTGTAAAGTGTTTCTTTCAGGGGTCCGTTCCATCTGCCCAGTAAAGTGTTTCTTTCAGGGGTCCGTTCCATCTGCCCAGTAAAGTGTTGCTTTCAGGGGTCCGTTCCATCTGCCCTGTAAAGTGTTGCTTTCAGGGGTCCGTTCCATCTGCCCAGTAAAGTGTTTCTTTCAGGGGTCCGTTCCATCTGCCCAGTAAAGTGTTTCTTTCAGGGGCAGAAAGACATTACACTACAGACCATTATAAAGTGGAGGACTGTGCCTTCTCACTGTGTATTCTTTTTTGTTTCTACCCAAAATAAATAAAAATAGGTCAGAATATATAATAAATAATATATGCCATTTAGTGGACACTTTTATCCAAAGCGACTTAGACATGTATGCATCCATTTTACGTACGGGTTCTGCATTCCAATATTCGTCTTTGCTTTTGAATCACTGGTTGTTTTTCAGTGTGTTTTTGATGACTCCAGTATAATTACAAGGACTCCTGCTTCGAATGGAAGTGGTGAATGGCAATACAAACCCGAAATTAAATAGCAAGTGTGGCCCTGTCTATGAACAAGCGAAAGGCAAGATTGGACACATTAAAATGCACCTCGGAGGAAAATACTCATTATTTTTACACTTGTACAGTCGGAAGAGGGGGGTTTGGGGGGACGACGACCCTGTATTATATGAGACTAACACTTGAGATTAGCGGATCAGAATAAGGGGGTGGATTTAAATGTATTCCTTCTTTGACTTCGTGTTATTCTTTCTGAAGGTTTTACAGAATGAGAGGGAAGGTACATAGGAAATCTATTTAAACATGACAGTGTAGCAGGAACTACTTAAAGCTACAAAATACTACTGTCAGAAGCCCTTCAGTTGTCACAGTTGTCTGGAACAGAGCTAGCTGGGCCAGGAAGAAATGCATACATTTATGTAAAAGATGTCAAAATATTTACATTCAGATTCGCTGATGTTCAATTGGAGCTTTCCCTCCATAACCTTCATCTCAACCTGCCAGAGATCCTACATCCCATTACATACTGTATGTGACATGGAAGTTACTATAGCTCTCATGTATACCCATCATAACAACAATATTATCTATCAGTTCTACCTGATGCTATGACTTTATCTGATGGTATATCTTTATAAGGGACCTGGGAGGATGTGGGCATGGAAAGTGGACCAGGGGGTTTAGCTGGTAATCTTCGGGCCATGCTGGGCGAGCAGCAGCCACTATGACTCTGAAAGTTCATAAAACATATTTCAGAGTCATAGTGGCTGCTGCTCTCCCCCCCTTCTTCCTTCTCTCCCTCCCATTCTCCCTCTTCCCCCCTTCTCTCTCTCCCTCCCATTCTCCCTCTTCTGCCTTCTCTCCTGCCACATTCTCCCTCTTCCCCCTTCTCTCCCTCCCATTCTCCCTCTTCCCCCTTCTCTCCCTCCCTTTCTCCCTCTTCCCCCTTCTCTCCCTCCCATTCTCCCTCTTCCCCCTTCTCTCCCTCCCATTCTCCCTCTTCTGCCTTCTCTCCCTCCCATTCTCCCTCTTCCCCCTTCTCTCCCTCCCATTCTCCCTCTTCCCCCTTCTCTCCCTCCCATTCTCCCTCTTCCCCCTTCTCTCCCTCCCATTCTCCCTCTTCCCCCTTCTCTCCCTCCCATTCTCCCTCTTCCCCCTTCTCTCCCTCCCATTCTCCCTCTTCCCCCTTCTCTCCCTCCCATTCTCCCTCTCCCTCCCATTCTCCCTCTTCCCCCTTCTCTCCCTCCCATTCTCCCTCTCCCTCCCATTCTCCCTCTTCCCCCCTTCTCTCCCTCCCATTCTCCCTCTTCCCTCCTTCTCTCCCTCTTTCATTCCATTTTGGCCCAATGTGTGGTCAGGGGAATGGAATTTCAAATGGACAGTCCTCACTTTCACCATCACATCTATGATTGCCTTTCTGATAAGACTTTTTGTTTCTCCCCTCACTCCACTTTTCCCTCAATCACTCGTTCCTTCTTTTCCTGGTGAGTTTTCCTTCCTGGCTGTTGGGGTCAGCTGGAGTTCCTCCTGACGTCCTCCTCTGGACCTGGCTGCTCATTAGGACCCTCTGTGTCACTTCCAGACAACAAAACAAAGCAAAGCAACGGATAAGTCATGGGTCACATGACTATACTTATGACCTTTCACACACGGATTTCTCTCTCCTGCACTGTATATCTGGTTCTCTTTCTTTCTCTCTCCCTCTCTGTCGCTCTCTGTCTTTCTCTCGCTCTCTCACCCTCCCTCTCTCCCGCCCTCTCCCTCTCTGTCGCTCTCTCTCTTTCTCTCGCTCTCTCACCCTCTCTCTCTTCCCCTCTCTTCCTTCTCTCACTCCCTATCCTGTTGTATAATGTATTCTCGTCCCATACTGCTCCTACCACCCCTATACTGCATGAACCTTTCTATTCTGCACAAGTCAGAATTCACAGGCAGATCTTGCTGAAGGCTTCTACTGCTGAGATACCGTTAAGTGGCCTTCTATGAACCTTTCAACCCCCTCCTCATAAGCCCCTCTACCTTCCATACCCTCCATCCAATGAAATAAGTTCATTACAAAAAGATGGGTAGATCACTGATTGCTCTGTGGCTCTCTGGGGGGGTCCCAGCAGACGGCTTCACACATCACTGGCAAAACAAAATTCTGTGAGAGGGTAATGCTGGAGGTGATGGTCATTGCTAGATGTCTTTAGTGGTAAGGGGGAGGACTGAGTGCACTATGACCTCTGCTCAGAGATGGATGATTGACAGCACCATGGGGGATTGAAGGTCTGCTCTTTAAGGATGCTGTATAGTGCATCTATTTTGTTTTGCACCGGTGCCCCCCCCCCCCACATACACAGCCACACGCAAATGAAAAAAACATGCACACAAAGCCCCACACATACACAAACCCTGGAGCCGGGCCAGGCCCACAGAACTCTCTGAACTGTCTGACTGGAGCTAAATCCAGAAATAGTGCTGCTTCGATACCAGCTAAGAGCTGTCATTTGGCATCTATTACCCTACTTTAAGAAAACTTACATGCACAGTGTTGCAGCTTAAGCAGCCTCTATATATAGCTAGAGAAATAGAGCATAGCCTCCAGTTGGAGGAGCAAAAGCTGAATCCCATCCAACAAGCTGAGGCACTGGGAGTATCTCTCTGTCTGCTGGCATTGCTCAATATTGAGCACTGGGTTCCTTCTCAAGGGATTGTTTCTGGCATAACAACTTACTGTAAGCTTCGCATCTTTAGCCTCTAGCCTCTGGGCAGTTCTGTGGTGCCCGAACTCCTCCTGCAAGCCGGGATTCTGGGCACTAATCAAAGATTTGTTTGAGCGAAGATACCCTAACCTCAATCAATTAAGTCCGGTGGGGTCACTGGCTCCTGGAGAAAGTCTGAAATGAGTTGCAAAGGGCACTGCAGTTTTAATTAGTGACCTACTACAGGAAGGAAGATGGTGCAAAGCTTTTCCTGTTTTTTTATTGATGGTTCAGGGTTTCTCTCTCCCCCTCTTTCTTTTCCTCTCTGTCTTTGTCTTTGTCTTGTTTGTGATGCTGTCTAAACTAAACAGTGCCTCCACTCTTATTTTTCTGTCCCTTCCACTCTTGATCACTTCCTCTCTCCTGCCTGCTGCTTGTCATGATTATTATTCCCCAGGTGTGGCTTCTCTCCTCTCTCTCTGACACTCCACATGGCCCTGGTCCCTGTGTGCCCACAGCAGAATACACACCATCCTCATTATCACACTTTATTATGCTGATGAAGGAAGCAGAAAACTGCTTTTGGCCTCCGCCGCAGCGTTACACAGGTGGCACCATGGCATTGGTCAATTCCTAGATCTATTGGCCCCTCCTCCTCCACCGGCTCTGTGTCTGCTGCTCTCTCTCTCTCTCTCTCTCTCTCTCTCTCTGTCCCCCTCCGACATCCAGTCTAACCAGCACACTGAATCATATCATCTGTCTCCACTTACGTCCAGCCCTCAGCCAGCCCCATTCACATAGCATGTCACAATGCACACTAGTACATTCTCCCCCTCACTGTCTCTCCCTGTGAACAGTACAGTATAGAGAGTAATGTATATATGCATCCCTGATACAGCATATGAGAGTGCAGATTGCAAATGATGTACACTGCCTTAAGTGTCCAGGCCATCCATCAGAGGAGGAGGCAGACATATTGGATGATTTATGCCTCCTCAGCCACAGTGCTGAGAGCAGCTTTCTGACACATTGCTCTGTTTTTACGGCTAGGAATCAAAATAATTGTGCACAACAAAAAGAGGGCGTTCAAGGGCTTTCATTTTGATTTGGAAAGCTATCTATCAGTGGTGAGGGGGGGGAGATAAAAACATGTTGATGTTGTTTTATAGCTGCTGGATTCTGGCCAGAGGGCCATGTCAGGAAGAGGAGCAGAGCAGAGAGACACCCTAGCAGCCCAGACCTCCTGCCCTGCCTGCCTGGCCTGGAGAACACACACACACACACCCACCCACCCACATACTTACTAACGCACCCAAGAACAAGAGCAAACACGTCTATCTACGTGCACACACACATGGTTGTCAGAAAAAAGCCTAGACATCTCACTAGACCTCACTGCTCCTCACTGGACCTCACTGTTCCTCATTGTTCCTCACTGCTCCTCACTAGACCTCACTGCTCCTCACTAGATCTCACTACTCCTCACTGCTCCTCACTGGACCTCACTGCTCCTCACTAGACCTCACTGGATCTCACTGCTCCTCACTGCTCCTCACTAGACCTCACTGCTCCTCACTGGACCTCACTGCTCCTCACTAGATCTCACTGCTCCTTACTGCTCCTCACTAGACCTCACTGCTCCTCACTAGACCTCACTGCTCCTCACTAGACTTCACTGCTCCTTACTAGACCTTACTGCTCCTCACTAGACCTCACTGCTCCTCACTAGACCTCACTGCTCCACACTGCTCCTCACTAGACCTCACTGCTCCTCACTAGACCTCACTGCTCCTCACTAGACATCACTGCTCCTCACTAGACCTCACTGCTCCTCACTAGACCTCACTGCTCCTCACTAGACCTCACTGCTCCTCACTAGACCTCACTGCTCGTCACTTGACCTCACTGCTCCTCACTAGATCTCACTGCTCCTCACTACTCTGCACTGCTCCTCACTGTTCCTCACTGCTCCTCACTGCTCCTCACTAGACCTCACTGCTCCTCACTGCTCCTCACTGCTCCTCACTGTTCCTCACTAGACCTCACTGCTCCTCACTAGACCTCACTGCTCCTCACTGCTCCTCACTAGACCTCACTGCTCCTCACTGTTCCTCACTGCTCCTCACTGGACCGCACTGCTCCTCACTGTTCCTCACTAGATCTCACTGCTCCTCACTGGACCTCACTGCTCCTCACTAGACCTTACTGCTCCTCACTGCTCCTCACAGTTTCTCACTAGACCTCACTGCTCATCACTGCTCCTCACTAGACCTTACTGCTCCTCACTGCTCCTCACAGTTCCTCACTAGACCTCACTGCTCCTCACTAGACCTCACTGTTCCTCACTGCTCCTCACTAGACCTCACTGTTCCTCACTAGACCTCACTGCTCCTCACTAGACCTCACTGCTCCTCACTAGACCTCACTGCTCCTCACCGTTCCTTACTGTTCCTCACTGGATGTAGTTCTGGATGTAACAGTGTGATATAATAATACAGCCTCATACAGCAAGTCAGGCTTACAAGCAACATATCACAAACTATAACATCAATGCTCCACCTCAGAACGTGGCATACACCCTTTGACTGCAACCAGCTATTGGGAGAGGCACTACACTACAACAGGCACTACACTACAACAGGCACTACACTACAACAGGCACTACACTACAACAGACACTACACTACAACAGACACTACACTACAACAGACACTACACTACAACAGGCACTACACTACAACAGGCACTACACTACAACAGGCACTACACTACAACAGACATTACACTACAACAGACACGACACTACGACAGGCACTACACCAGACACTACACTAAACAGGCACTACACTACATCAGGCACTACACTACAACAGACACTACACTACAACAGACACTACACTACAACAGACACTACACTACAACAGACACTACACTACAACAGACACTACACTACAACAGGCACGACACTACAACAGGCACTACACTACAACAGCCACTACACTACAACAGCCACTACACTACAACAGGCACTACACTACAACAGGCACTACACTACAACAGGCACTACACTACAACAGACACTACACTACAACAGGCACTACACTACAACAGGCACTACACTACAACAGGCACTACACTACAACAGGCACTACACTACAACAGACACTACACTACAACAGACACTACACTACAACAGACACTACACTACAACAGACAGTACACTACAACAGGCACTACACTACAACAGGCACTACACTACAACAGACATTACACTACAACAGACACGACACTACGACAGGCACTACACCAGACACTACACTAAACAGGTACTACACTACATCAGGCACTACACTACAACAGACACTACACTACAACAGGCACTACACTACAACAGGCACTACACTACAACAGACACTACACTACAACAGGCACTACACTACAACAGGCACTACACTACAACAGGCACTACACTACAACAGACACTACACTACAACAGGCACTACACTACAACAGACACTACACTACAACATGCACTACACTACAACAGACACTACACCACAACAGACACTACACTACAACAGACACTACACTACACCAGACACTACACTACAACAGGCACTACACTACAACAGACACTACACTACACCAGACACTACACTACAACAGACACTACACTACAACAGGCACTACACTACAACAGGCACTACACTACAACAGACACTACACTACAACAGGCACTACACTACAACAGGCACTACACTACAACAGGCACTACACTACAACAGGCACTACACTACAACAGACACTACACTACAACATGCACTACACTACAACAGACACTACACCACAACAGACACTACACTACAACAGACACTACTCTACAACAGACACTCCACTACAACAGCCATTCCACTACAACAGACACTACACTACAACAGACACTACACTACAACAGGCACTACACTACAACAGACATTACACTACAACATGCACTACACTACAACAGACACTACACAACAACAGACACCACACTACAACAGACACCACACTACAACAGACACTACTTGGTTTGCTTCATACAGACCTCATCTCTTCTATCCAATCAGCTGGAGTGCATGTGTGTGTTGATGTGCTGCTTCCCTGCTCTCCTGATTGCCCAGTGTGTCTGGGTCAATGACAACACTGACGCTGGTAATACTGATTAATTACACTCCTCTCCTACCTGGCTTTGTCATGCTTGACATTTCACAAGGCAGCGGCTTCTGTGTGTGTGTGTGTGTGTGTGTGTGTGTGTGTGTGTGTGTGTGTGTGCGTTTGTGTGTGCGTGTGTGTGCGTGCGCGTGTGTGTGCGTGTGTGTGCGTGCATATGTGCGTTTGTGTGTATGTGCGTGTGTGTGCGTGCATATATGCGTTTGTGTGCGTGCGTATGTGTGTGTGTGTGCGTGCGTATGTGCGTTTGTGTGTGCGTGCGTATGTGTGTGTGTGTGCGTGCATATGTGTGTGTGTGTGTGCGTGCGTATGTGTGTGTGTGTGCGTGCGCATGTGTGTGTGTGTGCGTATGTGTGTGTGTGTGCGTGCGTATGTGCGTTTGTGTCTCAAGGCTCCATTTGATGAATGACGACTACAATACACAACATTCTGCTCTTGTCTTCTGTTCTTCCCCTCTGCTTTCTAATCATTCTCTCATAATGCAGATGGCACTAAGCATCATTGTGATTAGAATTCTCTGCATTCTCTGATCTTCCATTTACCAGTTGGGATTCTCCCATGGAAGTCCCATTCCAATGTGAAATTTGTTACGGTGCCAAACTCTGTGCCTTGTGGCATTAAGCAGTGGGTGCCACTGTTGTGTCTGCACACGTGCATGTGTGTGTGTGTGTGTACGTGCCAGTGTGTGTGGCTGAGTCCAGCTGGGTTTTGATGATCACCTCTGACTGCTCTAGGACAGGGGCGCTGTCTCTGTGACCTCTAAAGAACACACAGCTTATTGATTGATTGTCTGCAGCAGGCATGACGCCCACACACACTGGCATTGCTTTGATATGTCTCTGGTGTACCTACCTTTGACTTGGAGAGTAAATTCACCACAGGCTCAGAGCATGAATAGTGTGTGTCTTATAAAGGCCATGTTTGCATTTAAGATTGAAGGCTTTTAAACAGAGTGCATTATTCCACAGATAACACAGACCACGCTTTTGCTAACAGGCTATACCAGTTAGCAGTCTTTATTGTGTGTGTGTGTTTGTGTTTGTGTGTGCGCGCACGCGTGTATCAGCAGGAGAGAAGGTCTGTGTCACTGTGCCCGTGTCACCAACTGTGCTTTTGTGTGGACGTCAACATCAATCTACACTGCTGTGGCAGAGCCTGCATGTGTCACAACCCATCACACACACCCTGCTGGTTACACAAACAAGCACACACACGGGCGTGTGTGTGAGCATGCAAGTGTTTCTGTGCATCCAGTGTGTGTGAGAATGCACGTGTTTCTGTGCATCTAGTGTGTGTGAGCATGCACGTGTTTCTGTGCATCCAGTGTGTGTGAGAATGCACGTGTTTCTGTGCATCCAGTGTGTGTGAGAATGCACGTGTTTCTGTGCATCCAGTGTGTGTGAGCATGCATGTGTTTCTGTGCATCCAGTGTGTGTGAGCATGCACGTGTTTCTGCGCATCCAGTGTGTGAGCATGCACGTGTTTCTGTGCATCCAGTGTGTGTGAGCATGCACGTGTTTCTGTGCATCCAGTGTGTGTGAGAATGCACGTGTTTCTGTGCATCCAGTGTGTGTGAGCATGCATGTGTTTCTGTGCATCCAGTGTGTGTGAGCATGCACGTGTTTCTGCGCATCCAGTGTGTGTGAGCATGCATGTGTTTCTGTGCATCCAGTGTGTGTGAGCATGCATGTGTTTCTGTGCATCCAGTGTGTGTGAGCATGCATGTGTTTCTGTGCATCCAGTGTGTGTGAGCATGCATGTGTTTCTGTGCATCCAGTGTGTGTGAGCATGCATGTGTTTCTGTGCATCCAGTGTGTGTGAGCATGCATGTGTTTCTGTGCATCCAGTGTGTGTGAGCATGCATGTGTTTCTGTGCATCCAGTGTGTGTGAGCATGCATGTGTTTCTGTGCATCCAGTGTGTGTGAGCATGCATGTGTTTCTGTGCATCCAGTGTGTGTGAGCATGCATGTGTTTCTGTGCATCCAGTGTAGAAAGAGGAAAGAGGACCATGGAGGACCAGGCAGTCACCAGGCAGCTGTTAGACTCTGCCAGCCTGTCCTGTGTTATTTAGTTCAGTTTTGGCTGGGAGCTCAGCATGGTGTCTGCAAACTGGGTCAGCCTCCCTCACGCTCTCCCTCGCCAATTCATTGATATATCTGTTGAAGAGTGTGGGGCTTAAACTGCATCCTTGTCTCACCCCACGGGCCTGTGAAAATAAATGTCTGTGTTTTTTGCCAATTTATACACACACAAATTGAGTCAAAAGCTTTTTTGAAATCAACAAAGCATGAGAAGACTTTGCGTTTGTTTTGGTTTGTTTGTTTGTTGATTTGGGTGACTACATGGTCTGTTGTATGGTAATTTGGTAAAAAGTCAATTTGACATTTGCTCAGTACGTTGTTGTCGCTGAGGAGATATATGAGTCTGCATTAATGATAATGCAGAGGATTTTCCCAAGGTTGCTGTTGATGCATATCCCACAGTAGTTATTGGGGTTAAATTTGTCTCCACTTTTGTGGATTGGGGGGGGGATCAGTCCTTGGTTCCAAATATTGGGGAAGATCTCAGAGCTGAGGAGGATGTTAAAGAGTTTAAGTATAGTCAATTGGAATTTGTGGTCTGTATATTTTATCATTTCATGTAGGATACCATCAACCCCACAGGCCTTTTTGGGTTGGAGGGTTTGTGTTTTGTCCTGTAGTTCATTCAGCATTATTGGAGAATCCAGTAACTGAATCCAGTTTTTCCCTATTTTCCCTTTTCTACTTACAACAACACGGTATATAGACATAATATGACATTTGAAATGTCTCTATTCCTTTGGAACTTTTGTGAGTGAAATGTTTACTGTTCATTTCATATTGTTTATTTCACTTTTGTTTATTAACTAAGTCACCAGACACATTATGCTAAATCACCAGACACACTCACAAATGCAGGCACACCCATACAAGGACACATGCCCAGACAACGGCACATACTGTACTCAAGCGTTCCCACACAACACAGACACATGGGTACGTGTAAACACATACAGGGTGAAGTTCACACAAGCACACACACTTACATTCTAACTACCCTTGTGAGGCTGTCTAAATCCCCTCAGAGCCTGTAATCATCAGCGGGGACAGCTGGTAGAGGACCCAACCAGCCACATCATCAAGGTGGGTTTGTCTGGAGACCTTCATGGTCAGCTGTAATCCTGCTCTAAAGTAAGTCCCAAAAGGCTCCATAGTGCTCTGATCAAAAGTAGTTCACTATGTAGACAATAGGGTGCCACTTGGGACAACCATCTAGTACTGCCAGGCTCTGCCCAGGTTCTGCCCAGGCTCTGCCCAGGCTCTGCCCTGGTTCTGCCCAGGTTCTGCCCAGGCTCTGCCCTGGTTCTGCCCAGGCTCTTGGGCTGTCTGGAACTAGCAGCTTTCCACAGCATAGTCAGGTCTGCACAGGAATCTGTATAGCCAGATCAGTGATATCAGATCAGCAGCCCAATCCCCTAGCTCTCTATTTCTCTAGCGTTTAGACAGGCAGATCAATTCTGATCTTTTTTATTTTGCCCAATCAGATGAGCTCTGAAAAAGAGCTGATGTGAAAGACCTGATGTGATTGGTCAAAAGACAATTAGCGGGGAAAACAATCTGCATTAGGCTGCCTAATTAAGGGCCTCTCTCTCCCAGGCCCTTAATTAGGCCTGAAATCCCATCAGCCTCTGGGGCATGGGCGGAGCCCAACGGGCCAGCTCTCACCTCCAGATGCTAGGATACTCTTCGGACTCATCAGGCCAGATTTACTAACCTGTGTAAAGTTTGCACCTGTTATTAAGAAGGGAATAGGGAAGTCAACGTTAACATATGCTTGTATAATGCACATGTTGTTCCCAATAACAGGTGTTGCCTAGATATTGCACTTCTCCAAATGCTAAGTCAGTCCGCCCCATCCCCTGTTCTAGCAGCCCTGAGCCCCTGCCAGGTATCCTCCTCTAACCCTTCATTACTGGATCAAACTAGCAGCACTTCATGCTGTTTTCTCAACCTTTCATGTTCCTGCCACACTCCCCAACAAAAACAAAAAAAAGTAATCTAGGCCGTGCAATGTGTGAATGTCCCAGCATTTGGAAAAAACACACACACACACACACACACACACACACACACACACACACACACACACACACACACACACACACACACACACACACACACAGTGCACTAGCGACTCCGTTAATTTTAGAAGATATTCACCCTCAACCCCCTCTCCTTCCCCCTTCCTCTCCTTCCTCCATATTTTCTCTCCCTCACCCCTATCCATCCTCCCTCCATCACTTCCCTCCCAGCTGGAACAATATGGAACAGGGGTCTGCTGGAGACAGAATATCTTCAGAGAGGGGTGCTACCAATTAAAGGGTGCCCTGCTTCGCTTTGAAGAACTGCTTGCCACAAGACAAAGCACTGTGTTTGTAATCTAGTCTAGTGCCTCCTCGCCGGCCCGAACTCATCAATCCTGCCTGGCTGCAGCGGGTGGCAGAGGGGCAGGGAGAGGTGGGGGGCAATAGCACGAGCCAGGGTCACTTCATCATCAACATCAGAGCAGCGCCAGCTTCTCAGCACCCGCCTGGCTCTCCCCCTGATCTCCACCCCATCCACTGGCATGGTAAATGTCAGCAGTGCCCACCCCACAGCAGTGCCCATCAACCACCCCACAGCTCCACATGGCCACGTTGGGACTCATACCCTGGGCACAAGGTCCTACTGTTTGCACCCCCTTTACCCTTGACCTGTCCTGGTCTGAGTCCCAAATGACATACTGTTTCCTATATAGTGCACTACATTATGACCCCCTATTCCCTATATAGTGCACTACTTTTGATCAGAGCCAGGGCCTCTTCATCATCACCATCAGAGCCAGGGCATCTTCATCATCACCATCAGCGCCAGGGCCTCTTCATCATCACCATCAGAGCCAGGGCCTCTAGGGCTCTGGTCTAAAGTAGTACACTATATAGGGAATATTGGGACTCAGCCCTGGTCGACACAGGCATAGCTAGACATCAGTCATGGTGGCCCAGCTGCTGTACTTAGAGTCATACCCTTCCTGTGAGCCACTGAGACTATATTTATAGTACCAGGGATATGGGCCATTTCATAGTGCCTTACTACTGACTACTGTGTGTGTATTCAGCCCACAGCCAGTAAACATAGACTACTAGGATACCTTTCATGATGTGGAGAAGCAAATAGGACTGGTTCATTAGGATTTAATGACCCGCACTGTCAGGGTTTACCAGAATTGGACCCAGAAGCAGACCAGGACAAGGTGAGTATAAAGATGGTGAGTATTTATTAATTAATGAGAACGTGGAGGTAGATAGTTCCGGGTGGAGGAGCGGGCAGCGGAGGTGGGTTGATGGGAGTGGATAGGCAGATCCAATGGATAACAACACACTGGCGACGAGCAGACATGGATGGGGTATGGGTTCCGGGTGAATGGCTGTAGACAAAACAAACGGCGGTAAGTTAAAGGCAAGCAAGACGTACAAAACAATAAAACAAACTCTATAAACTGGAGGCTGGTTCGTGGGCACAACATACTGTTCATGGCTAACGATCCGGCAGGGAATGGATGTCAGGTCAGAGCTTTTGAAGGGGAGAGGTGATGATCAGGACAGGTGTACAGATTACTGATGGGATACAGGTGCGGGTGAACATGATCTCCCAACAAGCTAATTCGCCCGGCAACCAGACAGGGTGCGTTCCAGGACACTGGAAACACACTCCAGGACAGAAACACAGGCAAACACAGACTCAGGAAGCGGGATTCGTGACACGCACGCTAAGTCATTTCTATGTCATACAGTATGAATATCATGCTATATGAAACAATATAATTGTTTTGCATCTGGTTTGAGCTGTAAGCCATTGTTTACCCAATTGAGATCATCCATCGTTGACTGAACAGCTCAGAACTGTGTAGCATTAGAGACCAGTAGAGATCTGACAGAAGAGAGCTGTGTAGCATTAGAGACCAGTAGAGATCTGATACAAGAGAGCTGTGTAGTATTAGAGACCAGTAGAGATCTGATAGAAGAGAGCTGTGTAGCATTAGAGACCAGTAGAGATCTGATAGAAGAGAGCTGTGTAGTATTAGAGACCAGTAGAGATCTGATAGAAGAGAGCTGTGTAGCATTAGAGACCAGTAGAGATCTGATAGAAGAGAGCTGTGTAGCATTAGAGACCAGTAGAGATCTGATAGAAGAGAGCTGTGTCTCCTCTAGAGGTCGACCGATTAATCGGAATGGCCGATTAATTAGGTCCGATTTCAAGTGTTCATAACAATTGGACATTTTTGGACACCGATTTGGCCGATTTTTATTTTTTTTACACCTTTATTTATCCTTTATTTAACTAGGCAAGTCAGTTAAGAACACATTCTTATTTTCAATGACGGGAACATTGGGTTACCTGCCTTGTTCAGGGGCAGAATGACAGATTTTTACCTTGTCAGCTCGGGGATTCAATCTTGCAACCTTAACAGTTAACTAGTCCAACGCTCTAACCACCTGATTACATTGCACTCCACGAGGAGCCTGCCTGTTACGCGAATGCAGTAAGAAGCCAAGGTAAGTTGCGAGCTAGCATTAAACTTATCTTATAAAAAACAATCAATCAATCATAATCACTAGTTAACTACACATGGTTGATGATATTACTAGTTTATCTAGCGTGTCCTGCGTTGCATATAATCAATGTGGTGCGTATTCGTGAAAAAGGACTGTCTTGCTCCAATGTGTACCTAACCATAAACATCAATGCCTTTCTTAAAATCAATACACAAGTATATATTTTTAAACCTGCATATTTAGTTAATATTGCCTGCTAACCTGGCTCGTTGCGAACTCTGTGAAGACTATTTCTTCCGAACAAAGACAGCCAACTTCGCCCAACAGTGGATGATTTAACAAAAGCGCATTTGCGAAAAAAGCACAATCGTTGCACGACTGTACTTAACCATAAACATCAATGCCTTTCTTAAAATTAATACACAGAAATATATATTTTTAAACCTGCATATTTTGCTCAAATAAATCCAGGTTAGCAGGCAATATTAACCAGGTGAAATTGTGTCACTTCTCTTGCGTTCATTGCACGCAGTCAGTGTATATGCAACAGTTTGGACCGCCTAATTTGCCAGAATTTGACTTAATTTAGACTTATAGACGTATATTATAATATATTATAAAATATCATGTATTTATATTTATATTTAGACTTATGTTTAGACTTATTGATGCCACCCGTTAGATAAAATACGGAGTGGTTCCGTATTTCACTGAAAGAATAAACGTCTTGTTTTCGAGATGATAGTTACCGGATTCAACCATATTAATGACCTAAGGCTCGTATTTCTGTGTGTAATTATGTTATAATTAAGTCTATGATTTGATAGAGCAGTCTGACTGAGCGATGGTAGGCACCAGCAGGCTCATAAGCATTCATTCAAACAGCACTTTCGTGCGTTTTGCCAGCAGCTCGTTGCTGTACTTCAAGCATTGTGCTGTTTATGACTTCAAGCCCATCAACTCCCAAGATTAGGCTGGTGTAACCGATGTGAAATGGCTAGCTAGTTAGCGGGGTGCGCGCTAATAGCGTTTCAAACGTCACTTGCTCTGAGACTTGGAGTGGTTGTTCCCCGTTCTCTGCAAGGGCCGCGGCTTTTGTGGAGCGATGGGTAACGCTGCTTCGAGTGTGGCTGTTGTCGATGTGTTACTGGTTCGAGCCCAGGTAGGGACGAGGAGAGGGACGGAAGCTATACTGTTACACTGGCAATACTAAAGTGCCTGTAAGACCATCCAATAGTCAAAGGTTTATGAAATACAAATCGTATAGAGAGAAATTGTCCTATAATTCCTATAATAACTACAACCTAAAACTTCTTACCTGGGAATATTGAAGACTCATGTCAAAAGGAACCACCAGCTTTCGTATGGTTCTCATGTTCTGGGCAAGGAACTTAAAAGTTAGCTTTCTTACATGGCACATATTGCACTTTTAGTTTCTTCTCCAACACTTTGTTTTTGCATTATTTAAACCAAATTGAACATGTTTCATTTTATTTGAGGCTAAATTGATTTTATTGATGTATTATATTAAGTTAAAATAAGTGTTCTTTCAGTATTGTTGTTATTGTCATTATCATCTCCTCCATGACATGTACTTACTGCATGCTGATGTCCCACTCTAATATCTTTAAAGGAAATCTCTCTGTCATGTTTTCTATTTTGCTCATCCTCCTGGAGGGAGATGGATATTTCTCTCCTCCTCCTGGAGGGGGCTAGATATTTCTCTCCTTCTCCTGGAGGGGGCTGGATATTTCTCTCCTTCTCCTGGAAGGGGCTGGATATTTCTCTCCTTCTCCTGGAGGGGGCTGGATATTTCTCTCATTCTCCTGGAGGGGGCTAGAATTTTCTCTCCTCCTGGAGGGGGCTGGATAGTTCTCTCCTCCTCCTGGATGGGGCTGGATAGTTCTCTCATCTTCCTGGAGGGGGCTGGATAGTTCTCTCATCTTCCTGGAGGAGGCTGGATATTTCTCTCCTTCTCCTGGAGGGGGCTGGATATTTCTCCCCTCCTCCTGGAGGACGTTGGATAGTTCTCTCCTCCTCCTGGAGGAGGTTGGATAGTTCTCTCCTCCTCCTGGAGGGGGCTGGATAGTTCTCTCCTCCTCCTGGAGGGGGCTGGATAGTTCTCTCCTCCTCCTGGAGGAGGCTGGATAGTTCTCTCCTCCTCCTGGAGGGGGCTGGATAGTTCTCTCATCCTCCTGGAGGGGGCTGGATATTTCTCTCCTTCTCCTGGAGGGGGCTGGATATTTCTCTCCTTCTCCTGGAGGGGGCTGGATAGTTCTCTCATCCTCCTGGAGGGGGCTGGATAGTTCTCTCATCCTCCTTAAATTGATTGCCTTGCCCGTCACCATTACCTGTATTTGAACATGTGAATGTCTCTTTGTGTGTGTTGAGGTATGCGTGTGGTGTGTGCCACACTGCCATCCGGTCCTGTCCCCTTAGTGTTGCAGTAGTAGAGTGGGACAGAGACACAGATTTGGCAGCAGTCAGATGAGGAAAGTGTCTTCGTTGGCCCACTGACTTGATGTGATCATGTAATGTCTGGGTGTGTTATGCAAAGGCTGCTGTCAGATAAGCCACTCTATCTCTGCTGTGCTGGCAGTGACAGGTGCTGGGAGCTGCAGCATTGGTGCATGTGTGTGTGTGTGTGTGTGTGTGTGTGTGTGTGTGTGTGTGTGTGTGTGTGTGTGTGTGTGTGTGTGTGTGTGTGTGTGTGTGTGTGTGTGTGTGTGTGTGTGTGTGTGTGTGCGGGTGCGTGTCTGTGTGTGTGTGTGTGTGTGCATGTGTGTGCGTGATAGAAACTCAGCTAGCTCTGTTATTATCACCCACATTATCTCCATCTCCTGTCTCAGTGTGGGGGCAGACAGGCCACAGAACATGGAATAGCTCAACATCTTATTGCTAGTGGTTAAAACACAGCCAGCTGTGGGCAGGCAACTAGAGTAGAGCTGGAATACTGCAGGGCCTTTAGGCTAAGTGGGCTGTTTCAGCACCACGGACAACTTCAGCAACAGAGACAGCTTCAGCACCATGGATAGCTCCACATGGAGACTAGTATCAGAACAGTCTTCTCGTAGTATTACACTGCATCGTATCATCCTGCTCTTGTCTTTCCTTTTGCTTAGTCAAACTGGTGTGTTACAGCAATATGACTATATCGAAGCCAGACTAGCAGTGGCCCAGACTAGCAGTGACCCAGACTAGCAGTGGCCCAGACTAGCAGTGACCCAGACTAGCAGTGAACCAGACTAGCAGTGGCCCAGACTAGCAGTGACCCAGACTAGCAGTGGCCCAGACTAGCAGTGACCCAGACTAGCAGTGAACCAGACTAGCGGTGAACCAGACTAGCGGTGACCCAGACTAGCGGTGACCCAGAGTAGCGGTGGCCCAGACTAGCAGTGGCCCAGACTAGCAGTGGCCCAGACTAGCAGTGGCCCAGACTAGCAGTGGCCCAGACTAGAGGTGACCCAGACTAGCAGTGGCCCAGACTAGAGGTGACCCAGACTAGCAGTGGCCCAGACTAGCAGTGGCCCAGACTAGCAGTGGCCCAGACTAGCAGTGGCCCAGACTAGCAGTGGCCCAGACTAGCAGTGACCCAGACTAGCAGTGGCCCAGACTAGCAGTGGCCCAGGCTAGCGGTGAACCAGACTAGCGGTGGCCCAGACTAGAGGTGACCCAGACTAGCGGTGGCCCAGACTAGCGGTGGCCCAGACTAGCGGTGGCCCAGACTAGCGGTGGCCCAGACTAGCAGTGGCCCAGACTAGCAATGGCCCAGACTAGCGGTGACCCAGAGTAGCGGTGGCCCAGACTAGCGGTGGCCCAGACTAGAGGTGACCCAGACTAGCAGTGGCCCAGACTAGCAGTGGCCCAGACTAGCAATGGCCTAGACTAGCGGTGGCCCAGACTAGCAGTGACCCAGACTAGCGGTGGCCCAGACTAGCGGTGGCCCAGACTAGAGGTGACCCAGACTAGCAGTGGCCCAGACTAGCAGTGGCCCAGACTAGCGGTGGCCCAGACTAGCGGTGGCCCAGACTGGCGGTGACCCAGACTACCGGTGGCCCAGACTAGCAGTGGCCCAGACTAGCAGTGGCCCAGACTAGCAGTGACCCAGACTAGCAGTGGCCCAGACTAGCAGTGACCCAGACTAGCGGTGGCCCAGACTAGCAGTGACCCAGACTAGCGGTGACCCAGAGTAGCGGTGGCCCAGATTAGCGGTGGCCCAGACTATAGGTGGTGAGTGGCCCAGACTAGCAGTGGCCCAGACTAGCGGTGGCCCAGACTAGCGGTGACCCAGACTAGCGGTGGCCCAGACTAGCGGTGGCCCAGACTAGAGGTGACCCAGACTAGCAGTGGCCCAGACTAGCGGTGGCCCAGACTAGCGGTGGCCCAGACTAGCGGTGACCCAGACTAGCGGTGACCCAGACTAGCGGTGACCCAGACTAGCAGTGGCCCAGACTAGCGGTGGCCCAGACTAGCGGTGGCCCAGACTAGCGGTGACCCAGACTAGCGGTGACCCAGACTAGCGGTGACCCAGACTAGCGGTGGCCCAGACTAGCAGTGGCCCAGACTAGCAGTGGCCCAGACTAGCGGTGGCCCAGACTAGCAGTGGCCCAGACTAGCGGTGGCCCAGACTAGCAGTGGCCCAGACTAGCGGTGGCCCAGACTAGCAGTGGCCCAGACTAGCAGTTGCCCGGGTGTGTCAGGTTTAAGTGTGTGTGGGTTCTAGGAAGAGGAAAAGTGAAGTTGAGAGACGTTTATGCCAATGCCACAGACATAATGGAGGCTAAGCACAGTGCACAATCTCCTCTTCTCCTTGCAGATTGTTCTATCACTTTCCCTCTTGTCTTTCATCCCTCTTTCCCAAACACATCTCAGAGCCATTAAAATGTCAGCTGGAGCAAGGAGGCAGAATATAGCTTTGGCGCATAAATACTGACACCCTTAATGCTGCATACTTTACTACTATTACCCTCGCTGTCACATTTCGAGTCATTTTATCTTCAAAATCATGTTGGAGTTATGTTATCTCAGCCCATTTCAGCCTCTCGTCTCAATCCTCCATTCCCTTTCTGTTTACCTTCCCCCAAAGATGAACAACTAGGACTATTTCCAGCAAGTACAGCCAGTACCGTATTCCACTAAGCTCAATAGAGGCCAATAGGCTGGTGACAGTCAGTACCGTATTCCACTAAGCTCAATAGAGGCCAATAGGCTGGTGACAGTCAGTACCGTATTCCACTAAGCTCAATAGAGGCCAATAGGCTGGTGACAGCCAGTACCGTATTCCACTAAGCTCAATAGAGGCCAATAGGCTGGTGACAGCCAGTACCGTATTTCACTAAGCTCAGTGACTTCTCCCTGTTCACAAACACACACAGGGACAGGCAGGAATCGATACATGCACACACACACTTATCCATCCTCCTAATGATGTTAAGAAAATGCACATTTTAATAGGCTAAATTGGAGCCACTGTCTTCATCTGGCATTTTTCTCATCTCATTAGTATTTTTCTCCACCATTAGAATGAGTCTAACTCTGCATGAAAGGAAGGAACACTGAGCATGTCTGTAGCTCGGTGCCCTTGAAGAAGGCTTGGCAGCATAACACTGTAACAGAAAACAAACATTCCTTGTCAGACTCTCTTCCTCTCTTCCTGTGGTTCTGACATCAGCTGCAGAGCCCCATTGAAAGGGGAGGAGAGTTAGCCAGCTACCTCTTGACATCATTTCCCAAGTTAAAGCTCCCTCTCATTACTGTTTGACCAGCCTGGCCCTAACACCAGTGGTCAGATGATCAGACCCAGTCCTGTTGTCTCAGGCTGCACTACACCACACTAGAGCCGGCTGGGCTGCAGGGAACTAGCATGAGCACTGGAGGGGGTAAAATACCCTCACACTATACCTATAACACTCCAGTTTGAATGCACACATACAGACACACAAAAAACAGACACCCCTTTCAGTGTCTGCTCAGTATGCCATGGGCAAGGACAGGTAATTATGGCACCCACACTGAGCAGAACACTGGCTAATGACTGGTACATTACATAGTAAACATACACACACTGTGTGAAGCTACTGCAACTACACAGAGGCAAAGCCCTGCTATCTGCTTAGCCTGAGCAAGCCCTAACACATGGAGGCTAAAGAGCCCACTCCTCTACTCCTCTCTAAAGAGACTGCTCCTTCATGTATTTCACTGGACTCAGAGAGGCAGAGTTTGGGTAACTGTGGGTCCCACTAATGTTCAGTTCAACAAGAATGCTACTGAAGCAATTTAGAGAGGGGGACATCATTAGAAAACACTGCTTTAATGTGGGATTTGAAAACGATTTCTACAGACATCAGCCTCTTTGATGCAAGGAAAGCAAAGGTTAATCCGAATGGCTTTTTTTTAGGGGGTTGCTGCCCGCGCTCCACTGCACCACACTTTGGAAAACACATTGGCCATGCATTTAAAAAGGCTGCTTTCTGCTTTCTTCCTGGAGAGGCAGGCTGGTTGAGAGGGCTGAGGAGAGGGAAGGAGAGGAGCTGAGAGCAGAACACTGCCTGACACACACCAAAAGGCTTCTGGATTTGGCCACGGACAATTGAATACTTACAAATACTATTCTGAGAAATGTTCTTTGTGGCCAACAACATTAACACATTTTACATTTATGACAGTTGACCACGCTGACAGTTGACCACCCTGACAGTTGACCATGCTGACAGTTGACCATGCTGACAGTTGACCACGCTGACAGTTGACCACACTGACAGTTGACCATGCTGACAATTGGTCAATTCTAGATGTACCTTAGGTGTGTACTGTACAGTTGTGAGTGAATGAGGTATTGGTGTTCTAGGCTAAATACAGTAAGAGAGAGAGAGATAGAGAGAAAGAGAGAACGAGTGAGAGAACGAGAGCGAGTGAGAGAAAGAGAACGAGAGCGAGTGAGAGAAAGAGAACGAGAGCGAGTGAGAGAAAGAGAGCGAGTGAGAGAAAGAGAACGAGAGCGAGTGAGAGAAAGAGAGCGAGTGAGAGAAAGAGAACGAGAGCAAGTGAGAGAAAGAGAACGAGAGCGAGTGAGAGAAAGGGAGCGAGTGAGAGTTTGAGAGAGGGAACGAGAGCGAGTGAGAGAAAGAGAATGAGAGCGAGTGAGAGAAAGAGAATGAGAGCGAGTGAGAGAAAGGGAACGAGAGCAAGTGAGAGAAAGGGAGCGAGTGAGAGTGTGAGAGAGGGAACGAGAGCGAGTGAGAGAACGAGAGCGAGTGAGAGAGAGAAAGAGAACGAGAGCGAGTGAGAGAAAGAGAACGAAAGAGAACGAGAGCGGGTGAGAGAACGAGAGCGAGTGAGAGAAAGAGAACGAGAGCAAGGGAGAGAAAGAGAACGAGTGAGAGAAAGAGAATGAGAGCGAGAGAGGGAACGAGTGAGAGTGTGAGAGAGAGAAAGAGAACGAGAGCGAGTGAGAGAAAGAGAACGTGAGAGAGTGAGAGAAAGAGAGCGAGTGAGAGAAAGAGAACGAGAGCGAGTGAGAGAAAGGGAGCGAGTGAGAGTGTGAGAGAGGGAACGAGAGCGAGTGAGAGAACGAGAGCGAGTGAGAGAGAGAAAGAGAATGAGAGCGAGTGAGAGAAAGAGAACGAGAGCGAGTGAGAGAAAGAGAACGAGTGAGAGAAAGAGAATGAGAGCGAGTGAGAGAACGAGAGAGAGTGAGAGAGAGAGAAAGAGAACGAGTGAGAGAAAGAGAACGTGAGAGAGCGAGTGAGAGAAAGAGAACGAGAGCGAGTGAGAGAAAGAGAACGAGAGGAAGTGAGAGTTTGAGAGAGGGAACGAGAGCGAGTCAGAGAAAGAGAACGAGAGCGAGTGAGAGAGAGAGTGTGAGAGAGGAGCGAGTGAGAGAACAAGAGCGAGTGAGAGAACGAGAGCGAGTGAGAGAAAGAGAACGAGAGCGAGTGAGAGAAAGAGAACGAGAGCGAGTGAGAGAACATGAGCGAGTGAGAGAAAGAAAACGAGAGCGAGTGAGAGAAAGAGAACGAGAGCGAGTGAGAGAAATAGAACGAGAGCGAGTGAGAGAGAGAGAAAGAGAACGAGAGCGAGTGAGAGAAAGAGAACGTGAGCAAGTGAGAGAACGAGAGCGAGTGAGAGAACGAGAGCGAGTGAGAGAAAGGGAGAGTGAGAGTTTGAGAGAGGGAAAGAGCAAGTGAGAGAAAGAGAACGAGAGCGAGAGAGAGAAAGAGAATGAGAGCGAGTGAGAGAAAGATAACGAGAGCGAGTGAGAGAAAGAGAGCGAGTGAGAGTGTGAGAGAGGGAACGAGAGCAAGTGAGAGAGAGAGAACGAGAGCGAGTGAGAGAAAGAGAACGAGAGCGAGTGAGAGAAAGAGAGCGAGTGAGAGAGGGAACGAGTGAGAGTGAGAGAAAGAGAGCGAGTGAGAGAAAGAGAGCGAGTGAGAGAAGAGAACGTGAGCGAGTGAGAGAAAGAGAACGAGAGCGAGTGAGAGAAAGAGAGCGAGTGAGAGTGTGAGAGAGGGAACGAGTGAGAGTGAGAGAAAGAGAACGAGAGCGAGTGAGAGAAAGAGAACGAGTGACAGAAAGAAAACGTGAGAGAAAGAGAACGAGAGCGAGTGAGAGAAAGAGAACGAGAGCGAGTGAGAGAGAGAAAAGAACGAGAGCGAGTGAGAGAAAGAGAACGAGTGACAGAAAGAAAACGTGAAAGAAAGAGAAGAGAGCGAGTGAGAGAAAGAGAACGAGAGCGAGTGAGAGAGAGAAAAAGAGAACGAGAGCGAGTGAGAGAAAGAGAACATGAGAGAGTGAGAGAACGAGAGCGAGTGAGAGAAAGGGAGCGAGTGAGAGTTTGAGAGAGGGAACGAGAGCGAGTCAGAGAAAGAGAACGAGAGCGAGTGAGAGAAAGAGAACGAGAGCGAGTGAGAGAGAGGGAGCGAGTGAGAGTGTGAGAGAGGGAACGAGTGAGAGAACGAGAGTGAGCGAGAGAAAGAGAACGAGAGAGCGAGAGAAAGAGAACGAGAGCGAGTGAGAGAAAGAGAACGAGAGCGAGTGAGAGAAAGAGAATGAGTGAGAGAAAGAGAACGAGAGCGAGTGAGAGAAAGAGAACGAGAGCGAGTGAGAGAAAGAGAACGGGAGCGAGTGAGAGAAATAGAACGAGAGCGAGTGAGAGAGAGAGAAAGAGAACGAGAGCGAGTGAGAGAAAGAGAACGTGAGCAAGTGAGAGAACGAGAGCGAGTGAGAGAACGAGAGCGAGTGAGAGAACGAGAGCGAGTGAGAGAGAGAAAGAGAATGAGAGCGAGTGAGAGAAAGAGAACGAGAGCGAGTGAGAGAAAGAGAACGAGTGAGAGAAAGAGAATGAGAGCGAGTGAGAGAACGAGAGAGAGTGAGAGAGAGAGAAAGAGAACGAGTGAGAGAAAGAGAACGTGAGAGAGTGAGAGAGCGAGTGAGAGAAAGAGAACGAGAGCGAGTGAGAGAAAGAGAACGAGAGGAAGTGAGAGTTTGAGAGAGGGAACGAGAGCGAGTCAGAGAAAGAGAACGAGAGCGAGTGAGAGAAAGGGTAGCGAGTGAGAGTGTGAGAGAGGGAACGAGTGAGAGAACAAGAGCGAGTGAGAGAACGAGAGCGAGTGAGAGAAAGAGAACGAGAGCGAGTGAGAGAAAGAGAACGAGAGCGAGTGAGAGAACGAGAGCGAGTGAGAGAAAGAAAACGAGAGCGAGTGAGAGAAAGAGAACGAGAGCGAGTGAGAGAAATAGAACGAGAGCGAGTGAGAGAGAGAGAAAGAGAACGAGAGCGAGTGAGAGAAAGAGAACGTGAGCAAGTGAGAGAACGAGAGCGAGTGAGAGAACGAGAGCGAGTGAGAGAAAGGGAGCGAGTGAGAGTTTGAGAGAGGGAACGAGAGCGAGTGAGAGAAAGAGAACGAGAGCGAATGAGAGAGAGAAAGAGAATGAGAGCGAGTGAGAGAGAGAAAGATAACGAGAGCGAGTGAGAGAAAGAGAGCGAGTGAGAGTGTGAGAGAGGGAACGAGTGAGAGTGTGAGAGAGGGAACGAGAGCGAGTGAGAGAAAGAGAACGAGAGCGAGTGAGAGAAAGGGAGCGAGTGAGAGTGTGAGAGAGGGAACGAGAGCGAGTGAGAGAAAGAGAATGAGAGCGAGTGAGAGAGAGAAAGAGAACGAGAGCGAGTGAGAGAAAGAGAGCGAGTGAGAGAAAGAGAACGAGAGCGAGAAATGGAGCGAGTGAGAGTGTGAGAGAGGGAACGAGAGCAAGTGAGAGAAAGAGAACGAGAGCGAGTGAGAGAAAGAGAGCGAGAGAGTGTGAGAGAGGGAACGAGTGAGAGTGAGAGAAAGAGAACGAGAACGAGTGAGAGAAAGAGAACGAGTGACAGAAAGAAAACGTGAGAGAAAGAGAACGAGAGCGAGTGAGAGAAAGGGAGCGAGTGAGAGTGTGAGAGAGGGAACGAGTGAGAGAACGAGAGCAAGTGAGAGAAAGAGAACGAGAGCGAGTGAGAGAAAGAGAACGAGAGCGAGTGAGAGAAAGAGAATGAGAGCGAGTGAGAGAAAGAGAACGAGAGCGAGTGAGAGAAAGGGAGCGAGTGAGAGTGTGAGAGAGGGAACGAGAGCGAGTGAGAGAAAGAGAACAAGATCGAGTGAGAGAGAGAAAGAGAACGAGAGCGAGTGAGAGAAAGAGAACGAGTGACAGAAAGAAAACGTGAGAGAAAGAGAACGAGAGCGAGTGAGAGAAAGAGAACGAGAGCGAGTGAGAGAGAGAAAAAGAGAACGAGAGCGAGTGAGAGAAAGAGAACATGAGAGAGTGAGAGAACGAGAGCGAGTGAGAGAAAGGGAGCGAGTGAGAGTTTGAGAGAGGGAACGAGAGCGAGTCAGAGAAAGAGAACGAGAGCGAGTGAGAGAAAGAGAACGAGAGCGAGTGAGAGAGAGGGAGCGAGTGAGAGTGTGAGAGAGGGAACGAGTGAGAGAACGAGAGTGAGCGAGAGAAAGAGAACGAGAGCGAGCGAGAGAAAGAGAACGAGAGCGAGTGAGAGAAAGAGAACGAGAGCGAGTGAGAGAAAGAGAATGAGTGAGAGAAAGAGAACGAGAGCGAGTGAGAGAAAGAGAACGAGAGCGAGTGAGAGAAAGAGAACGGGAGCGAGTGAGAGAAATAGAACGAGAGCGAGTGAGAGAGAGAGAAAGAGAACGAGAGCGAGTGAGAGAAAGAGAACGTGAGCAAGTGAGAGAACGAGAGCGAGTGAGAGAACGAGAGCGAGTGAGAGAAAGAGAACGAGAGCGAATGAGAGAGAGAAAGAGAATGAGAGCGAGTGAGAGAGAGAAAGATAACGAGAGCGAGTGAGAGAAAGAGAACGAGAGCGAGTGAGAGAAAGGGAGCGAGTGAGAGTGTGAGAGAGGGAACGAGTGAGAGTGTGAGAGAGGGAAAGAGAGCGAGTGAGAGAAAGAGAACGAGAGCGAGTGAGAGAAAGAGAACGAGAGCGAGTGAGAGAAAGGGAGCGAGTGAGAGTGAGAGAGGGAACGAGAGCGAGTGAG
Source organism: Oncorhynchus tshawytscha (assembly GCF_018296145.1). Lineage (NCBI taxonomy): Eukaryota > Metazoa > Chordata > Actinopteri > Salmoniformes > Salmonidae > Oncorhynchus > Oncorhynchus tshawytscha. The sequence continues at coordinate 66,329,039 of NC_056441.1, forward strand.
AGAAAGAGAACGAGAGCGAGTGAGAGAGAGAAAGAGAACGAGAGCGAGTGAGAGAAAGAGAACGAGTGACAGAAAGAAAACGAGAGCGAGAAATGGAGCGAGTGAGAGTGTGAGAGAGGGAACGAGAGCGAGTGAGAGAAAGAGAACGAGAGCGAGTGAGAGAAAGAGAGCGAGTGAGAGTGTGAGAGAGAGAACGAGTGAGAGTGAGAGAAAGAGAGCGAGTGAGAGAAAGAGAACGAGTGACAGAAAGAAAACGTGAGAGAAAGAGAATGAGAGCGAGTGAGAGAGAAAGAGAACGAGAGCGAGTGAGAGAAAGAGAACGTGAGAGAGTGAGAGAACGAGAGCGAGTGAGAGAACAAGAGCGAGTGAGAGAAAGGGAGCGAGTGAGAGTTTGAGAGAGGGAACGAGAGCGAGTGAGAGAAAGAGAACGAGAGCGAGTGAGAGAAAGGGAGCGAGTGAGAGTGTGAGAGAGGGAACGAGTGAGAGAACGAGAGCAAGTGAGAGAAAGAGAACGAGAGTGAGTGAGAGAAAGAGAACGAGAGCGAGTGAGAGAAAGAGAACGAGAGCGAGAAAGAGAACGAGAGCGAGTGAGAGAAAGAGAACGAGAGCGAGTGAGAGAAAGAGAACGAGAGCGAGTGAGAGAAAGGGAGCGAGTGAGAGTCTGAGAGAGGGAACGAGTGAGAGTGTGAGAGAGGGAACGAGAGCGAGTGAGAGAAAGAGAACGAGAGCGAGTGAGAGAAAGAGAACGAGAGCGAGAAAGAGAGCGAGTGAGAGAAAGAGAACGAGAGCGAGTGAGTGAAAGAGAGCGAGTGAGAGAAAGAGAGCGAGTGAGAGAAAGAGAACGAGAGCGAATGAGAGAGAGAAAGAGAATGAGAGCGAGTGAGAGAGAGAAAGATAACGAGAGCGAGTGAGAGAAAGAGAACGAGAGCGAGTGAGAGAAAGGGAGCGAGTGAGAGTGTGAGAGAGGGAACGAGAGCGAGTGAGAGAAAGAGAACGAGAGCGAGTGAGAGAAAGAGAACGAGAGCGAGTGAGAGAAAGATAACGAGAGCTAGTGAGAGAAAGAGAAAGAGAGCGAGTGAGAGAAAGGGAGCGAGTGAGAGTGTGAGAGAGGGAACAAGAGCGAGTGAGAGAACGAGAGCGAGTGAGAGAGAGGAGAACGAGAGCGAGTGAGAGAAAGAGAACGAGAGCGAGTATGAGATAAAGAACGAGAGCGAGTGAGAGATGAGAGAAAGTGAGAGAAAGATCGAGATGAGAGAGAGTAATTGAGAGAAAGAGAATGTGAGAGAGAAAGAGAACGAGAGCGAGTGAGTGAGAGTTTGAGAGAGGGAACGAGATCGAGTGAGAGAAAGAGAGCGAGTGAGAGAGAGAACGAGAGCGAGTGAGAGAAAGAGAACGAGAATGAGAAAGAGAGCGAGTGAGAGAAAGGGAGTGACTGAGAGTGTGAGAGAGGGAACGAGAGCGAGTGAGAGAAAGAGAACAAGAGCGAGTGAGAGAAAGAGAGCGAGTGAGAGAAAGAGAACGAGAGCGAGAAATGGAGCGAGTGAGAGTGTGAGAGAGGGAACGAGAGCAAGTGAGAGAAAGAGAACGAGAGCGAGTGAGAGAAAGAGAACGAGTGAGAGAAAGAGAACGTGAGAGAACGAGAGCGAGTGAGAGAAAGAGAACGAGAGCGAGTGAGAGAAAGAGAGCGAGTGAGAGTGTGAGAGAGGGAACGAGAGCAAGCGAGTGAGAGAAAGAGAACGAGAGTGAGTGAGAGAAAGAGAACGAGAGCGAGTGAGAGAAAGAGATTGAGAGCGAGTGAGAGAAAGAGAACGAGAGCGAGAAAGAGAACAAGAGCGAGTGAGAGAAAGGGAGCGAGTGAGAGTGTGAGAGAGGGAACGAGATCGAGTGAGAGAAAGAGAGCGAGTGAGAGAGAGAACGAGAGCGAGTGAGAGAAAGAGAACGAGAATGAGAAAGAGAGCGAGTGAGAGAAAGGGAGTGACTGAGAGTGTGAGAGAGGGATTGAGTGAAAGTGTGAGAGAGGGAACGAGAGTGAGTGAGTGAAAGAGAGCGAGTGAGAGAAAGAGAGCGAGAGCAAGTGAGAGAACGAGAGCGAGTGAGAGTGTGAGAAAGGGAACGAGTGAGAGTGTGAGAGAGGGAACGAGAGCGAGTGAGAGAAAGAGAACAAGAGCGAGTGAGAGAAAGAGAGCGAGTGAGAGAAAGAGAACGTGAGAGAAAGAGAACGAGAGCGAGAAAGAGAACGAGAGCGAGTGAGAGAAAGAGAGTGAGTGAGAGTGTGAGAGAGGGAACGAGAGCGAGTGAGAGAAAGAGATTGAGAGCGAGTGAGAGAAAGAGAACGAGAGCGAGTGAGAGAACGAGAGTGAGAAAGAGAGTGAGTGAGTGTGTGAGAGAGGGAACGAGAGCGAGTGAGTGAGAGAGAACGAGAGCGAGTAAGTGAGAGAGAGAGTGAGAAAAAGAGATTGAGAGATAGCGGTAGAGGTAAAGAACCAGCACTAGCAGACAGAGATAGGATGAGCATGTACAGAATGGTCACCTGGAGGAAAATGGGGGAAGGTCATGCTTTTTCAATTTCAGTCAAGGGGAGGGTTTAGTATATTTAAATCTAATCCAGAGGTGGGTCATGTAATTTGTAATTGATGGAATTTCAATATTTCTCAGTGTTTTAGAATGAGTTGCTTATTAGGCTATAAATCAATGTGTCCCCGATGCTGCCCCTCATCTCTGATGCACAATATCAAGTTCACCTATAGGCTATTTTGTGTTAAATGATCTATAGCCTATAGGCTATAGGCCCCGAAGTGCATGCTCGGAGAAGCACAGAGCATAATCAGATAGCTGCTGGGATCGTGTAAATACAACTGGGCTGCATTATGGATATGTCAACCCTGAGCCTCGGCCTGCTCTTGCTGATCAAAAACTTTTTTGTGTGCTGCTTAACCAATAGCTGTGCTGTGTAGGGCAATGGTGGCAGTTCAGGAAGACAGTCAAAGTAAAATAATTTTTGATTAGGTCTAGTCCAAAAAATTATATATTTCGTGAGGACTAGCCTATCGCCTATGTTCTGTTCAGTTTGAGAAGGAGAGCGCAAAGATGAGAAGGACCGGGGGTCAACTTTGATAGCTTGATACTACTGTAATTGATTTTATTAAAAACAATATGTTTCTTGCCCATGATGTATGTAGCAGAGTTACTGACCTCACAGTAAGCCAGATTTGAGTAACTCTGTCTGGGGTGGAACAATCAGCTGGAAAGGGACAGCTCATGGTGCTGAAACCTGAAGCAGCAGCCACGGAACAATCAGCTGGAAATGGACAGCTCATGGTGCTGAAACCTGAAGCAGCAGCCACGGAACAATCAGCTGGAAAGGGACAGCTCATGGTGCTGAAACCTGAAGCAGCAGCCAAGGAAAATTCAGCTGGAAATGGACAGCTCATGGTGCTGAAACCTGAAGCAGCAGCCACGGAACAATCAGCTGGAAATGGACAGCTCATGGTGCTGAAACCTGAGGCAGCAGCCACGGAACAATCAGCTGGAAAGGGACAGCTCATGGTGCTGAAACCTGAAGCAGCAGCCACGGAACAATCAGCTGGAAATGGACAGCTCATGATGCTGAAACCTGAAGCAGCAGCCACGGAACAATCAGCTGGAAATGGACAGCTCATGGTGCTGAAACCTGAGGCAGCAGCCACGGAACAATCAGCTGGAAATGGACAGCTCATGGTGCTGAAACCTGAGGCAGCAGCCATGGAACAATCAGCTGGAAATGGACAGCTCATGGTGCTGAAAGTAGGCATATTGAAGTAGGCATAATTCATTTCAAACGCCTTAATTTAACTTAGACTTAATTAGACTTAATATACAACAAAAGGGCTTTGTGTTGGAGCCTATTTCTTCCTATTTCAGAAATAAGAGGTAGACCTACCTGTTTGACAGATTACATTGTGGGTCAGCTCCTCCACCCACCACGCACTCTGTAAATAGCCTACCTCCCTGTCAGTGAAGGGCTGTTCAGTTAAAAACATGACTCGAATTGAGAGGGAATGCCATAGGCCTACCTTTTATTAAAGAAAATGGCAAAAAGCACAGGCCTACCCCTTGTTAACTTAAGATTTGGTATAAAATAAAACAGGTCTAATTATGCAAAGTGATCTATAACAGTGCTTTGGTCCGTGAAGCTTTATGTTAGAAACAAGCTGTGAAATAACCAGGAAAGACTTGACTCCAATACATATGGGGATGTCATTGTTTTGTTCTTTGACATTGAGGTTGAGCTATAACCTTCTAAAGCCAAGGAAACAGAAAATGTACTTTGCTTGGGAAGTAATCTAATTCTGTCACTATCAATTGATTAATCTATTCTCTTTCTGTACAATAGAATATTTTTAAAGCCAGACAGCTTTTAGGGAACCACTTGTGACCTTCTCTCATTGGTTAAGTTACGGATGAAGAGTAGCCAGCAGTTAAAGCTTACATTTTTCTGCGTCTACTATTTTTCTAGGTCTACTCTGTCTGGGGTGGAAAGGTAGGTCTACTCTGTCTGGGGTGGAAAGGTAGGTCTACTCTGTCTGGGGTGGAAAGGTAGGCCTACTCTGTCTGGGGTGGAAAGGTAGGTCTACTCTGTCTGGGGTGGAAAGGTAGGTCTACTCTGTCAGTTGTGGAAAGGTAGGTCTACTTTGTCTGGGGTGGAAAGGTAGGTCTACTCTGTCTGGGGTGGAAAGGTAGGTCTACTCTGTCAGTTGTGGAAAGGTAGGTCTACTTTGTCTGGGGTGGAAAGGTAGGTCTACTCTGTCAGGGTGGAAAGGTAGGCCTACTCTGTCTGGGGTGGAAAGGTAGGTCTACTCTGTCTGGGGTGGAAAGGTAGGTCTACTCTGTCTGGGGTGGAAAGGTAGGTCTACTCTGTCTGGGGTGGAAAGGTAGGCCTACTCTGTCTGGGGTGGAAAGGTAGGTCTACTCTGTCTGGGGTGGAAAGGTAGGTCTACTCTGTCAGTTGTGGAAAGGTAGGCCTACTCTGTCTGGGGTGGAAAGGTAGGTCTACTCTGTCAGTTGTGGAAAGGTAGGTCTACTTTGTCTGGGGTGGAAAGGTAGGTCTACTCTGTCTGGGGTGGAAAGGTAGGTCTACTCTGTCTGGGGTGGAAAGGTAGGCCTACTCTGTCTGGGGTGGAAAGGTAGGCCTACTCTGTCTGGGGTGGAAAGGTAGGTCTACTCTGTCTGGGGTGGAAAGGTAGGCCTACTCTGTCTGGGGCTGGAATGGTAGGCATATGCTGTCTGGGGTAGAAAGGTAGGTCTACTCTGTCTGGGGTGGAATGGTAGGCCTACTCTGTCTGGGGTGGAAAGGTAGGTCTACTCTGTCTGGGGTGGAAAGGTAGACCTACTCTGTCTGGGGTGGAAAGGTAGACCTACTCTGTCTGGGGTGGAAAGGTAGATCTACTCTGTCTGGGGTGGAATGGTAGGCCTACTCTGTCTGGGGTGGAAAGGTAGGTCTACTCTGTCTGGGGTGGAAAGGTAGGCCTACTCTGTCTGGGGTGGAAAGGTAGGTCTACTCTGTGTGGGGTGGAAAGGTAGGTCTACTCTGTCTGGGGTGGAAAGGTAGGTCTACTCTGTCTGGGGTGGAATGGTAGGTCTACTCTGTCTGGGGTGGAATGGTAGGCATATGCTGTCTGGGGTGGAAAGGTAGGTCTACTCTGTCTGGGGTGGAATGGTAGGCATATTCTGTCTGGGGTGGAAAGGTAGGTCTACTCTGTCTGGGGTGGAATGGTAGGCATACTCTGTCTGGGGTGGAAAGGTAGGTCTACTCTGTCTGGGGTGGAATGGTAGGCATACTCTGTCTGGGGTGGAAAGGTAGGTCTACTCTGTCTGGGGTGAAAAGGTAGGTCTACTCTGTCTGGGGTGAAAAGGTAGGTCTACTCTGTCTGGGGTGAAAAGGTAGGTCTACTCTGTCTGGGGTGAAAAGGTAGGTCTAGTCTGTCTGGGGTGAAAGGTAGGCCTACTCTGTCTGGGGTGAAAAGGTAGGTCTACTCTGTCTGGGGTGAAAAGGTAGGTCTACTCTGTCTGGGGTGAAAAGGTAGGCCTACTCTGTCTGGGGTGAAAAGGTAGGTCTACTCTGTCTGGGGTGAAAAGGTAGGTCTACTCTGTCTGGGGTGAAAAGGTAGGTCTACTCTGTCTGGGGTGGAAAGGTAGGTCTACTCTGTCTGGGGTGAAAAGGTAGGTCTACTCTGTCTGGGGTGAAAAGGTAGGTCTACTCTGTCTGGGGTGGAAAGGTAGGTCTACTCTGTCTGGGGTGAAAAGGTAGGTCTACTCTGTCTGGGGTGGAAAGGTAGGTCTAACTTTTGAAAGTAATATGTTTCGATTCCTAATGACGTCTCAGATTTTATTATTTGCAAACAGCGACAGTTTAGTTGCAAACAAGACACACTGATTTGGCATTGGAGAAATATGATAATATATGTCTATCTCTCTGTCCATTCTTAGCCTGTCATTTCAATCATTTGTGTGGTATCAAAAAATAAAATGTAAAATGTAGAATTGCATGAAATATTTATAAAAGGCCATTTTTTTCTCTGACCTGCACATATGATCATAAATGTATGCAATGATTTTACTATAAATGAGATCTTTCCATCTCTATCTTGTCTGCGAACCCACAATCTTCTGGCCTGCAGCCCTGTGCGGTATCAACATTTCTACATTTCCATGTAAGGCTTACAGGTCGAAGAGCAGTTTCTAAAACTGCATGTCTACGGCTCTGGTCTGTCCAAGAAGTAAGGCCAAATGGCCCTGATCTGTTTTACCTGTCCTTGTGATTGTCTCCACCCCCTCCAGGTGTCGCTTATTTCCCCAGTGTATTTATCCCTGTGTTTCCTGTCTCTCTGTGCCAGTGTATTTATCCCTGTGTTTCCTGTCTCTCTGTGCCAGTGTATTTATCCCTGTGTTTCCTGTCTCTCTGTGCCAGTGTAATTATCCTTGTGTTTCCTGTCTCTCTGTGCCAGTGTATTTATCCCTGTGTTCCCTGTCTCTCTGTGCCAGTGTAATTATTCTTGTGTTTCCTGTCTCTCTGTGCCAGTGTATTTATCCCTGTGTTCCCTGTCTCTCTGTGCCAGTGTAATTATCCCTGTGTTTCCTGTCTCTCTGTGCCAGTGTAATTATCCTTGTGTTTCCTGTCTCTCTGTGCCAGTGTAATTATCCCTGTGTTTCCTGTCTCTCTGTGCCAGTGTAATTATCCCTGTGTTTCCTGTCTCTCTGTGCCAGTGTAATTATCCTTGTGTTTCCTGTCTCTCTGTGCCAGTGTATTTATCCCTGTGTTTCCTGTCTCTCTGTGCCAGTGTATTTATCCCTGTGTTTCCTGTCTCTCTGTGCCAGTGTAATTATCCCTGTGTTCCCTGTCTCTCTGTGCCAGTTCGTCTTCTATGTTTCCAAGTCAACCAATGTTTTTTCCGTTCTCCTTTTTCTAGTCCTCCTGGTTTTGACCCTTGCCTGTTTCTGGACTCCGTACCCGCCTGCCTGACCATTCTGCCTGCCTTGACCACGAGCCTGTCTGCCACTATGTACCTCCTGGACTCTGATCTGGTTTTGACCTTTACTCTGTCCAAGACCATTCTCTTGTCTACCCCTTTGGATTAATAAACATTGTAAGACTCCAACCATCTGCCTCCTGCATCTGGGTCTCGCTGTAACGGTTTTCTTTAGGTGAAGTAGAGGCGGACCAAAATGCAGCGTGGTTGTTATTCATTGTACTTTAATAAAGAAACTGTACACGAATAAACTAACAAAACAACAAACGTGCGAAAACCTAAAACAGTCCTATCTGGTGCAAAACACAGAGACAGGAACAATCACCCACAAACACATAGTGAAACCCAGGCTACCTAAATATGGTTCCCAATCAGAGACAATGACTAACACCTGCCTCTGATTGAGAACCATATCAGGCCAGACATAGAAATAGACAAACAAGACATCCAACATAGAATGCCCACTCAGATCACACCCTGACCAACCAAAACATAGAAACATACAAAGCAAACTATGGTCAGGGTGTGACACTCGCCTTGTGCCTTGACCCTCTGCTATGTTTTAATGGTTATTTTGGGTACAGGGGAGGGTCACTTGTTTTTTTCTCAAGTGTTCAGGGAGGGTTTAGTTCAAATATATTTTACTGAAATATATTTTACTGAAGGGAAGGCCATCCATTTTCATTTCAGAGAGGTCTGGTTTTCTCCATGTAACCCTTATTATAAATGACACCAGACAGGTAGAGTCAGATAGCTAGAGTAGCAAACAGGCCTAGTTGGCGCTGACAGATGTGTGGTAGCAGCAGGACCACATGTGCTGCAAGCTATTTTAACGAGCAGGGGGAGGCCATGTGGACTAAACTCCCTCATCTGTTGCTGTCACACTGATGATGAGTCCATTTTGGGGTCAATCCGGCTCCGTTTCTTCTCCCTGCAGGACCAGTTACGCTCCGCTCTGGCCAGATGGAATCCTGGGAACACTGGTATGTGACATTGACTCTGACCTGGAGCAAATGGCCCTGCAGCTCAGTGGGCTGAACAGTGCTGATGACTGGGGAGGAAGGAGGCACTGGTACCGTCACGGCAGGTAACGTCACGGCAGGTAACGTCACGGCAGGTAACGTCACGGCAGGTACCGTCACGGCAGGTACCGTCACGGCAGGTAACGTCACGGCAGGTACCGCCACGGCAGGTAACGCCACGGCAGGTAACGTCACGGCAGGTAACGCCACGGCAGGTAACGTCACGGCAGGTAACGTCACGGCAGGTAACGTCACGGCAGGTAACGTCACGGCAGGGAACACAGGCATAGAGTTAGAATAGAGTTCCGATGTGATGATTATCAATAGATGGTGCCATAGGAGGTGGCATACAGTCTGAAACAAGAGCAGAATGACTACTAGGTGATTAGTGTTATCTGGTACCATTGTAGGAAGTGGTACAGGAAACTACATAGTCTTATAGAAGAGCAACATATCTCTACTGGGGTGACTGGCATTAAGTGGTGTGTGAGGATGCATCCCTGAACCCAGGCATGGTTGAAGTGTATATCCGGATGGGCTTTCTCAGACTGTCAGTGTGCCGACCTCTCTGCAGACCCAGAAAGTAATTACATTGGGAATGGAAAATCTGTGTCACACACTGAGTCACACAGACTCAAGTCTGAAATGTGTAATCAACCTGGATTTCCCATTAGATACAGACAAGGCTTTTGTTGTGTCTACCTCCTCCACCGCCACCACTAAGCACCTATGAAGAGGCAGCTGGGCAGAGCAGAGGCAGCTGGGCAGAGCAGAGGCAGCTGAGCAAAGCAGAGGCAGCTGGGCAGAACAGAGGCAGCTGAGCAGAGCAGAGGCAGCTGAGCGATCATTAGACATGTTTCTGTTGTTTGTCTTGCTCTGAATCTTGTTTTAAAGAGTGAACATCAGTCGTAAGACGCTGTACTTTCATCATTTTACCAGAGCAGGTCACCGTGACAAATGCAGGATCAGTGGTGGGGTTTGAAAGAGGGTGAACATTAATTTTTGTTTCTCCCTTTTAAAGTTCTCTCTTGTTTGACATGGACGGTACGGCTGGGTTGCACAGCTTATTGACTTAGCTGGGGCCTTGAGGTAGTCTGTGTGGGTGGGTGTGAATATGACAGAGGATATGACTGTGGGTGGGTGTGAATATGACAAAGGATATGACTGTGGGTGGGTGTGAATATGACAGAGGATATGACTGTGGATGGGTGTGAATATGACAGAGGATATGACTGTGGGTGGGTGTGAATATGACAGAGGATATGACTGGGTGTGTGTGGGTGTGTGTGAATATGACAGAGGATATGACTGTGGGTGTGTGTGTGTGTGAATATGACAGAGGATATGACTGTGGGTGTGTGTGGGTGTGTGTGAATATGACAGAGGATATGACTGTGGGTGTGTGTGGGTGTGTGTGAATATGACAGAGGATATGACTGTGGGTGTGTGTGAATATGACAGAGGATATGACTGTTGGTGGGTGTGAATATGACAGAGGATATGACTGTGGGTGTGTGTGGGTGTGTGTGAATATGATAGAGGATATGACTGTGGGTGTGTGTGGGTGTGTGTGAATATGACAGAGGATATGACTGTAGGTGTGTGTGAATATGACAGAGGATATGACTCAAATCCAATTTTATTTGTTACATACACATGGTTAGCAAATGTTAATGCGAGTGTAGCGAAATGCTTCTAGTTCCGACAATGCAGTAATAACCAACGAGTAATGTAACCTAACAATTCCACAATTACTACCTTATACACACAAGTGTAAAGGGATAAAGAATATGTACATAAAGATATATGAATGAGTGATTGTACAGAACGGCATAGGCAAGATGGCAGTAGATGATATAGAGTACAGTATATACATATACATATGAGATGAGTAATGTAGGGTATGTAAACATCATATTAAGTGGCATTGTTTAAAGTGGCTAGTGATACATTTTTTACATCAATTTCCATTATTAAAGTGGCTGGAGTTGAGTCAGTGTGTTGGCAGCAGCCACTCAATGTTAGTGTTGGCTGTTTAACAGTCTGATGGCCTTGAGATAGAAGCTGTTTTTCAGTCTCTCGGTCACTGCTTTGATGCACCTGTACTGACCTCGCCTTCTGGATGATAGCGGGGTGAACAGGCAGTGGCTCGGGTGGTTGTTGTCCTTGATGATCTTTATGGCCTTCCTGTGACATTGGGTGGTGTAGGTGTCCTGGAGGGCAGGTAGTTTGCCCCCGGTGATGCATTGTGCAGACCTCACTACCCTCTGGAGAGCCTTACGGTTGTGGGCGGAGCAGTTACAGGCGGTGATACAGCCCGACAGGATGCTCTCGATTGTGCATCTGTAGAAGTTTGTGAGTGCTTTTGGTGACAAGCCGAATTTCTTCAGCCTCCCGAAGTTGTCTGTGTGGGTGGACCAATTCAGTTTGTTCGTGATGTGTATGCCGAGGAAGTTAAAACTTACTACCCTCTCCACTACTGTCCCATCGATGTGGATAGGGGGGTGCTTCCTCTGCTGTTTCCTGAAGTCCACAATCATCTCCTTTGTTTTGTTAACGTTGAGTGTGAGGTTATTTTCCTGACACTACACACCGAGGGCCCTCACCTCCTCCCTGTAGGCCGTCTCGTCGTTGTTGGTAATCAAACCTACCACTGTAGTGTCATCCGCAAACTTGATGATTGAGTTGGAGGCGTGCGTGGCCACGCAGTCGTGGGTGAACAGGGAGTACAGGAGAGGGCTCAGAACGCACCTTTGTGGGCCCCAGTGTTGAGGATCAGCGGGGTGGAGATGTTGTCACCTACCCTCACCACCTGGGGGCGGCCCATCAGGAAGTCCAGTACCCAGTTGCACAGGGCGGGGTCGAGACCCAGGGTCTCGAGCTTGATGACGAGTTTGGAGGGTACTATGGTGTTAAATGCTGAGCTGTAGTCGATGAACAGCATTCTCACATAGGTATTCCTCTTGTCCAGATGGGTTAGGGCAGTGTGCAGTGTGGTTGCGATTGCATCGTCTGTGGACCTATTGGGGCGGTAAGCAAATTGGAGTGGGTCTAGGGTGTCAGGTAGGGTGGAGGTGATATGGTCCTTGACTAGTCTCTCAAAGCACTTCATGATGACGGAAGTGAGTGCTATGGGGCGGTAGTCGTTTAGCTCAGTTACCTTAGCTTTCTTGGGAACAGAAACAATGGTGGCCCTCTAGAAGCATGTGGGAACAGCAGACTGGGATAAGGATTGATTGAATATGTCCGTAAACACACCAGCCAGCTGGTCTGCGTATGCTCTGAGGATGCGGCTGGGGATGCCCAGGGATGCCGTCTGGCCCTGCAGCCTTGCGAGGGTTAACACGTTTAAATGTTTTACTCACGTCGGCTGCAGTGAAGGAGAGTCCGTAGGTTTTGGTTGCGGGCTGTGTCAGTGGCACTGTATTGTCCTCAAAGCGAGCAAAACAGTTATTTAGTCTGTCTGGGAGCAAGACATCCTGGTCTGTGACGGGGCTGGTTTTCTTTTTGTAATCCGTGATTGACTGTAGACCCTGCCACATACCTCTTGTGTCTGAGCCGTTGAATTGCGACTCTACTTTGTCTCTATACTGACGCTTAGCTTGTTTGATTGCCTTGCAGAGGGAATAACTACACTGTTTGTATTAGGTCATGTTTCCGGTCACCTTGCCCTGGTTAAAAGCAGTGGTTTGCGCTTTCAGTTTCGCGCGAATACTGCCATCAATCCATGGTTTCTGGTTTGGGAATGTTTTAATCGTTGCTGTGGGTATAACATTGCAGATGCACTTTCTAATGAACTCGCTTACCGAATCAGCGTATTCGTCAATGTTGTTGTTGGACGCAATGCGGAACATATCCCAATCCACGTGATCGAAGCAGTCTTGAAGCGTGGAATCCGATTGGTCGGACCAGCGTTGAACAGACCTGAGCGTGGGAGCTTCTTGTTTTAGTCTCTGTCTATAGGCTGGGAGCAACAAAATGGAGTCGTGGTCAGCTTTTCCGAAAGGAGGGTGGGGGAGGGCCTTATATGCGTTGCAGAAGTTAGAATAACAATGATCCAGGGTTTTACCAGCCCGGGTCGCACAATCGATATGCTGATAACATTTAGGGAGTCTTGTTTTCAGATTAGCCTTGTTAAAATCCCCAGCTACAATGAATGCAGCCTCAGGATATGTGGTTTCCAGTTTACATAGAGTCAAATAAAGTTAGTTCAGGGCCATTGATGTGTCTGCTTGGGGGGGAATATATACGGCTGTGATTATGTAGATAGTGTGGTCAACATTTGATTGTGAGGAATTATAAGTCAGGTGAACAGAAGGACCTGAGTTCCTGTATGTTGTTATGATCACACCACGTCTCGTTAATCATAAGGCATACCCCCCCGACCCTCTTCTTACCAGAAAGATGCTGGTTTCTGTCTGCGTGATGCGTGAAGAAACCAGGTGGCTGTACCGACTCCGATAGCGTGTCTCAAGTGAGCCATGTTTCCGTGAAACAAAGAACGTTACAGTCTCTGATGTCCCTCTGGAATGCTACCCTTGCTCGGATTTCATCAACCTTGTTGTCAAGAGACTGGACATTGGCGAGTAGTATACTCGGGAGCGGTGGGCGATGTGCCCGTCTACGGAGCCTGACCAGAAGACCGCTCCGTCTGCCCCTTTTACGGCGTCGTTGTTTTGGGTCGCCGGCTGGGATCCGATCCATTGTCCTGGGTGGAAGACAAAACACAGGATCCGCTTCGGGAGAGTCATATTCCTGGTCGTAATGATGGTGAGTTGACGTTGCTCTTATATTCAGTAGTTCTTCCCGACTGTATGAAATGAAACCTAAGATTACCTGGGGTACCAATGTAAGAAATAACACGTAAAAAAACAAAATACTGCATAGTTTCCTAGGAACGCGAAGCGAGGCGGCCATCTCTGTCGGCGCCGGAAGTGGTTGTGTGTGGGTGTGTGTGAGTATGACAGAGGATATGACTGTGGGTGTGTGTGAATATGACAGAGGATATGACTGTGGATGTGTGTGAATATGACAGGTCTCTGTCCCCTGCCTGTGACAATAGATAACAGGTTCTTGGTCCGGTGACAGTGTGATCACCACCGGCCTGTCTGTCCCCCTAATCTCTCAGCATGCTTTCGTCCTGTCCTGAGTACAAATGGCACCCTATTTCCTTTATAGTGCACTACCTTTGGCCAGGGCCCATACAGCTCTTGTCAAAATGAGTGCACTATATAAGGAAAAGGGTGCCATTTGTGACACAGTGCTGTCCTGCCAGCCCAGGTCGTGGAGCTGTGGCTCTGCTAGTTTGTTATTTACCACCCAGGTCTAATTAGGAACAAAATGTCATGTACCTTCTCACACTGCACACATACTGAGCCCTGAGTCTTACAGCAAATTAGCATTAGTGATTACAGATACATCCATGTCCTCGTTAGAAAACTGAAATGATGTGAATAAAATAACACTCCAGTGGACTTGTACCAGCATTGATTACAGTGACATTACTGTTAGCCAATTAATAGGCTGAGATGTATGGGCAGTTTATTATCATCATTTATCAACGCTGAACATAGATTTATAAATACAGTCTGAGACGGCACCAAGTATAATGGATGCAATTTATTTTGCATAAACGACTAAGCTTCTTTGTATTTATGACTTAACAAATAACAGTCTGAAAGGCAACGGCAGAGTTCCAATAAAATCACTCTGGTTTAAGTTACAGAACCTGCAGATCCCTCATTGAACATTAGGTAAACAACTCCTTCTTCCTTTACAAATTGCCATGCCAAACTCATCCAGGGGGCTTTTAGTAAGCTGAGTCTCTTCAGGTCCATTGTGAGTGGTAGAAAACAGCAGTCCCTGTGGATCCAGATAGGTCAGAAATCTACAGGAGGCAGGGATCACATGGAGGGATGGTATTATCCTCTCCAGGATGTGATGGGATATGAGAAGAGAGGTCATTTACACCAGGGAAATGGCTGCTGAGCGCCCTGTGGTTAGTTTCCCTCTCTGAGTTTGACCTCTGTGTGTGCCGGTAGGTAAGTAGTTAGGTACTGAGCGGGTGCAGATGGCCCGCTCTCGCCTCAGTGCCTCATTGCTCACACAGGTACCATTACTGCCACCATGCACTCCCAAACACACACCCGCAGTGCCAAGTGAGAGGGCTTAGTCCTGGCAGGGGCCCAGAGGCCCTGAGAACACCACACTGCTGCTGCATGGGCATTTCTCAAGCTAACATTAGCCTGTCCTGCATAGTCACTCACAGTGCTGCACAAAGCTGGCTTCAAACCTGTCATTCTGTGCCTGAGTATTAAGAAAAATACAAACATCCTAAACCAATATGACTACTGAGGTATTCCATAGCGTATTCTGTCTGTCTCTCTGTTTTAGATATTTTGTTTTAGTCTAGCTGTGGCCTTGTCAATGATCAGAATTCTAAGAGACAAACACTAAATCCCTCTGTGTTGGCAGCTGATCTGCTCGCTGTTTAGCTGTCTTCTGTATCATCTCAAAATACCTTTGCAGGCAAATTCTCTGGCTTATTTCCACAAATGCTGTGTTTGCTGTTCATAAGATCCATTTCAAATTGATGTAAGCTCAACCACCCCCCCCCACCCCATCCCTCACTCTCTCTTTCTTCTTCTCTAACAAATATACATATCATCCCTCACCTTCTCTTTCTTCTTCTCTAACAAATATACATATCATCCCTCACTCTCTCTTTCTTCTTCTCTAACAAATATACATATCATCCCTCACCTTCTCTTTCTTCTTCTCTAACAAATATACATATCATCCCTCACTCTCTCTTTCTTCTTCTCTAACAAATATACATATCATCCCTCACTCTCTATCTTCTCTAACAAATATACATATCATCTCTCACTCTCTCTTTCTTCTTCTCTAACAAATATACATATCATCCCTCACCTTCTCTTTCTTCTTCTCTAACAAATATACATATCATCCCTCACTCTCTCTTTCTTCTCTAACAAATATACATATCATCCCTCACTCTCTTTCTTCTCTAACAAATATACATATCATCCCTCACTCTCTTTCTTCTCTAACAAATATACATATCATCCCTCACTCTCTTTCTTCTCTAACAAATATACATATCATCCCTCACTCTCTCTTTCTTCTTCTCTAACAAATATACATATCATCCCTCACCTTCTCTTTCTTCTCTAACAAATATACATATCATCCCTCACTCTCTCTTTCTTCTCTAACAAATATACATATCATCCCTCACTCTCTTTCTTCTCTAACAAATATACATATCATCCCTCACTCTCTCTTTCTTCTTCTCTAACAAATATACATATCATCCCTCACTCTCTTTCTTCTTCTCTAACAAATATACATATCATCCCTCACTCTCTCTTTCTTCTTCTCTAACAAATATACATATCATCCCTCACTCTCTCTTTCTTCTTCTCTAACAAATATACATATCATCCCTCACTCTCTTCTCTAACAAATATACATATCATCCCTTACTCTCTTCTCTAACAAATATACATATCATCCCTTACTCTCTCTTTCTTCTTCTCTAACAAATATACATATCATCCCTCACTCTCTCTTTCTTCTTCTCTAACAAATATACATATCATCCCTCACTCTCTCTTTCTTCTTCTCTAACAAATATACATATCATCCCTCACTCTCTTCTCTAACAAATATACATATCATCCCTTACTCTCTCTTTCTTCTTCTCTAACAAATATACATATCATCCCTCACTCTCTTTCTTCTCTAACAAATATACATATCATCCCTCACTCTCTTCTCTAACAAATATACATATCATCCCTCACTCTATATACATATCCATATTTGCTCTCTTGCTCTCTCTCTCAGTAAATTGCATATACAGACACACTCATACACACACTCATAAGCACATTCAGGCACATTCAGACACACACACACACTCACGAACGCACACTCATACACACACTCATACGCATACTCAGACTCACACACACACACACACACACACACACACACACACATGACTGCGTACAAACACAGAGAAACTCTGTGCCCCACAGCATAACATCCATCATAGCAACAAACACAGAGCCTTAGCTTGAAGAAAGCAGAGTTTTGCTCACAATAACAAGCACCGCTAAATGCACTGAGCCCTGAGCAGAAACGTAGAGATAAACACAAAATAAACAGCTATCTAAACACATGCAACCAGGACAACTAGAATGGGATGAATAATTCCACTTAGATGTTTAGAAACATTAGGAAAATCCAAACCGTACTACTCATTAATTAAGGTATGCATACTTGCATTGTAATGTGCATGCAGATGCTGTTAATGGCTGAATACACCTAAGTAATTTGGACTTGATGAACTGGAGTTTATCCCCTCCATCCAACACATGCAATATTTGCACGTGCCTCTTTTGGAGGTTAAGTTGCTAAACCATTCGTTTTTTACAATCATTTTGGCACTAATTTCGGAACCTTGATGTCATTTTTCAAAACGCTAGACACAAAACTCACAACCAATGATCAAAATGCAATTTTTTTCTAAACTCTTAACACTTTTTCCAATTGCTTGGATACAATACACATAAAGTTAAGATCATTTGTTCATTGAACTAAAATCACCTGTTCAAAATGATACAACTTAACATCAAAGTACAACCATTTCAAAATGCAATTCACACATTACATCTGAGATGACTGTCTTTTCATTTCATTACAATGATCTAACTATCAATTGATACAACTGCTCAAAATGATAAGTAACTGTTGCATTACTCTTAATGCATAGATTTATGGAAACTGACAATATTCCATGTTTAGATCATGAAAGGTTCAGGATAACGAGATCCATTGACACCTATTACTGTGGAACATAAACCGATTGGACTACATTCTCTATGGATGTAATATTTCATCATCATTTTTTATCAGACACTGTTTCTATGGTCTCATGTACCACTTTTCCAGACCATGTTTTCAGATTTGACATTACTGTACACTCACACACACTTTATTAGGTACACCTATCTAGTACTGGGTAGGACCCCCTTTTGCCTCCACAACAGCCTGAATTATTCACGGTGTTGTACGTTAAGAGATGCCCTTCTGCACACCACTGTTTTAAACAGCTGTTATTTGAGCATTTGTGGCCTTTCTGTTAGCTTGAATGAGTCTGGACATTCTCCTCTGACCTCTCTCATTAACAAGGTGGTTTTGCCCACAGAAATGCCGCTCACTGAATGTGTTTTGTTTATCGCACCATTCTCTGTAAACTCTAGAGACTGTAGTGTGTAAAAATCCCTGGAAGGCAGCTGTTTCTGAGATGCTGGAGTCACCATGTGTGGCATCAACAATCATACCACAGTCAAAGTTGCTTAGATTACTCATCTTGCCTGTTCTAATGTTTGGTCAAACAACATTTAAAGCTCTATATATTGAGTTGCAGGCAGCCACATGATTCGCTGTTCGAATGTAACCGTCTTTGATGGGCTAAATCAGGTCTGTAGAGCTGATGGTATGACCTATGTCATTGTGTGGGATAATGTCAGGTTCCACCATGCTCAAATGGTGCAAGCATGGTTTCACGCCCAACCACAATTTACCACCCTGTACTTACCCCCATACTCTCCTTTCCTTAACCCGATTGAGGAATTTTTCTCCACATGGAGGTGGAAGGTATATGATAGGCGCCCTTCTCCAGACCATGGATGACGAATGCAATGACATCACAGCAGACCAGTGTCAGGCCTGGATTCGCCATGATGTTTGGCTAATGAAAACATCCATTGTGATGTGGATGAGAACCTGGGGCCAAATCCACAAGACAGGGTTGAGGGAAATATAGAAGTACAGTAATCAATCTTTTGTTTAGCTTTTTACAGTAAGCCAGATGAGGAACACTGCAGTGATGTTTTACAGTAAGCCAGGTGAGGAACACTACAGTGATGTTTTACAGTAAGCCAGGTGAGGAACACTGCAGTGATGTTTTACAGTAAGCCAGATGAGGAACACTGCAGTGATGTTTTACAGTAAGCAAGGTGAGGAACACTGCAGTGATGTTTTACAGTAAGCCAGGTGAGGAACACTGCAGTGATGTTTTACAGTAAGCCAGGTGAGGAACACTGCAGTGATGTTTTACAGTAAGCAAGGTGAGGAACACTGCAGTGATGTTTTACAGTAAGCCAGGTGAGGAACACTGCAGTGATGTTTTACAGTAAGCCAGGTGAGGAACACTGCAGTGATGTTTTACAGTAAGCCAGGTGAGGAACACAGCAGTGATGTTTTACAGTAAGCCAGGTGAGGAACACTGCAGTGATGTTTTACAGTAAGCCAGGTGAGGAACACTGCAGTGATGTTTTACAGTAAGCCAGGTGAGGAACACTGCAGTGACGTTTTACAGTAAGCCAGGTGAGGAACACTGCAGTGATGTTTTACAGTAAGCCAGGTGAGGAACCCTGCAGTGATGTTTTACAGTAAGTCAGGTGAGGAACACTGCAGTGATGTTTTACAGTAAGCCCAGGTGAGGAACACTGCAGTGATGTTTTACAGGAAGTCAGGTGAGGAACACTGCAGTGATGTTTTACGGTAAGCCAGGTGAGGAACACTGCAGTGACGTTTTACAGTAAGCCAGGTGAGGAACACTGCAGTGATGTTTTACAGTAAGCCAGGTGAGGAACACTGCAGTTGACCTTTAACTGTTTTTTCTTTTTTTGTAGCTAATTATTTTTGCTTTGGATCAAAGAAACCTATGTTGTGATTTTATTGTATTTCATCAATAAATGTCATATTTTGTTCAACGATTCCACTGTGTCTGTAGTATTCTCTCTACTAGTCCTTTTACAGTGATGTATTTACGTGTAGTAGCATAATGAAACATGTATCACATATTTCGTACTACAATATTTAATGATTGTACGAACAACTACACAGTGAAACTATCGGTATCTTGTGTGTGGGTGATCTAAATGAATGTTCCTTTGGTATTTCATGATAAATAAGTTATTTGAACCAATGATTCTGCAAGTGCCAGGTTTCTTTAAAGATATGAATGCACAATGCAAGGTTTTGAACATTGGACAGCCTGTGTTACAAGTGATGACCATTTTGAGTTTTGTGTCTAGAGTTTTGAAAAATGACCACAAGGTTCTGAAATTAGTGCCAAAGTGATTGTTAAAAACTGTAATTAGAGTCCACATAATCGTGGCTTTAGTTCGGTAAAGGTTAGGTAAGGACATGAGGTAAAGTGATGTGTAGTCACCGGTGTGTGTGACTGACTTAATAAAGGGATTGTTAAAAACTGTAATTAGAGTCCACATGATCGTGGCTTTAGTTCGGTAAAGGTTAGGTAAGGACATGAGGTAAAGTGATGTGTAGTCACCGGTGTGTGTGACTGACTTAATAAAGGGATTGCTGTAATGAACACTAGCTGTGTGGACAAGGTCAAGGACTTAATGTGGCTTTGTTCAAGCACAAATATTAATCAGGGAAATGACAAAACAACGGTAATGGAATTTGTTGCCGCTGTCAGATTACATCCTCAAACAGGTTTGTGTTCCATCGCCCTCCTCCATCCCCTGTTTGCTTGACAACAATCCCTCTTAGATGTGCTTGACTTCCTTGTCAGAGTCAGAGAGGCAGAGGGGGATAAACGTCTCAAGACACACACACACACACACACACACACACACACACACACACACACACACACACACACACACACGCACACACACACACACAGATGGATACACATGGTCACACACACACACACACAAACACACACACACAGATGGATACACATGGTCACACATTGTCACACACACACACACACACACACACACACACACACACAGATGGATACACATGGTCACACACACACACACACACACACACTGGGAGAAGCAGACTATAGGGAGGAGTCGCCGGGTTATCAATAGTACCCACCGTGGGGACATTCAGCCACACAGAGGACACAAGGAGGGGATGCCAGTGACAGAGAAGAGAGAGACTCATCACTGTTTATTCTGTGTTTGTTTAATAGAGAGGATTGGGTGTGTTGTGCTGTATGTTTATGTAGTTGTGTGTGTGTGTGTGTGTGTGTGTGTGTGTGTGTGTGTGTGTGTGTGTGTGTGTGTGTGTGTGTGTGTGTGTGTGTGTGTGTGTGTGTGTGTGGAGTGTTAATGTGGACAGAGTACAGTGGGTGAGGCTCATTGTCTTTGAAGACATAAGGAGGAGATGAAAGGGCTCTTTCACAGACTGATTACATTGGCCCTCTCTCACCCTGTCTCTCTGGCTCTCTCTTCTCTCTTCTTCTCTCTCTCCCTATTTCTCCCTTCCTCTCTCCTGCTCTCTTAGCACACAGCCCTCTATTGACATGCGCTCTGTACCACTGTTCTTTAAAGGAAAATTGATTTCACGTAAGAGAGTCTGGAGCACTTTTTCCATGTGTAATGTCCCAGGGGTCTGAGAAAGGATGGGTCTTTCCTTAGAGCAAGAATAAAGTGATTGGTTCCTATACAGCTCCATCTGAACCTATCCATCCCTATTAACTCTATACCATGTGTGCATTCTAACACGTGCAGAGCATCAACTTGAGTTCGGAGACTGGCTTCAAGCTGAATTAGCCACAATTATTCCAATTGACTCGAACCCGCTTGAATGAATGTGCGACCCAAAAAAATAAGCTGAGCAAAAAAAACTAACAAACAAAATCAATCTGTTGTCATCAATTAGCCGCCAGGTCCGCCCTCGGAGCAGTCATTGTGTCAGCTGTGTCTGTCCCCTAAAACCCTTCCTCATGGATGCCAAGGATAATTGTAAAGAAAAGGGCCTGTTTTGGCACGACACAGTGTGTACTTGTTCTGGTACAGACATTGGGATGCTGAAGCAGTGCAGGAGTGGAATGGTGCAACGGGACAGCAAGAGATAAATAAATAAATCTCCCACTCCGCAACCATCCACTCATCCAGTATACTGCTGTACCCATCCACTATTCCAGTATACTGCTGTACCATCCACTCATCCAGTATACTCCTGTACCATCCACTCATCCAGTATACTGCTGTACCATCCACTCATCCAGTATACTGCTGTACCAACCACCCATCCAGTATACTGCTGTACCCATCCACTCATCCAGTATACTGCTGTACCATCCACTCATCCAGTATACTGCTGTACCATCCACTCATCCAGTATACTGCTGTACCATCCACTCATCCAGTATACTGCTGTACCCATCCACTCATCCAGTATACTGCTGTACCATCCACTCATCCAGTATACTGCTGTACCATCCACTCATCCATCCAGTATACTGCTGTACCATCCACTCATCCAGTATACTGCTGTACCATCCACTCATCCAGTATACTGCTGTACCATCCACTCATCCAGTATACTGCTGTACCATCCACTCATCCAGTATACTGCTGTCCACCATCCACTCATCCAGTATACTGCTGTACCTCCACCCTACCTGACACCCTTGACCCACTCCAATTTGCTTACCGCCCAAATAGGTCCACAGACGATGCAATCTCAACCACACTGCACACTGCCCTAACCCATCTGGACAAGAGGAATACCTATGTGAGAATGCTGTTCATCGACTACAGCTCGGCATTCAACACCATAGTACCCTCCAAGCTCTCATCAAGCTCGAGACCCTGGGTCTCGACCCCGCCCTGTGCAACTGGGTACTGGACTTCCTGACGGGCCGCCCCCAGGTGGTGAGGGTAGGCAACAACATCTCCTCCCCGCTGATCCTCAACACTGGGGCCCCACAGGGTATACTCTGAGCCCTCTCCTGTACTCCCCTGTTCACCCACGACTACTGGCCATGCACCCTCCAACTCAATCATCAAGTTTGCGGACGACACAACAGTGGTAGGCTTGATTACCAACAACGACGAGACGGCCTACAGGGAGGAGGTGAGGGCCCATCGGAGTGTGGTGTCAGGAAAATAACCTCACACTCAACGTCAACAAAACTAAGGAGATGATTGTGGACTTCAGGAAACAGCAGAGGGAACACCCCCATCCACATCGATGGAACAGTAGTGGAGAGGGTAGCAAGTTTTAAGTTCCTCGGCATACACATCACAGACAAACTGAATTGGTCCACTCACACAGACAGCATCGTGAGGAAGGCGCAGCAGCGCCTCTTCAACCTCAGGAGGCTGAAGAAACGGCTTGTCACCAAAAGCACTCACAAACTTCTACAGATGCACAATCGAGAGCATCCTGGCGGGCTGTATCACCGCCTGGTATGGCAACTGCACCGCCCTCAACCGTAAGGCTCTCCAGAGGGTAGTGAGGTCTGCACAACCATCACCGGGGGCAAACTACCTGCCCTCCAGGACACCTACACCACCCGATGCTACAGGAAGGCCATAAAGATCATCAAGGACATCAACCACCCAGCCACTGCCTGTTCACCCCGCTGCCATCCAGAAGGCGAGGTCAGTACAGGTGCATCAAAGCTGGGACCGAGAGACTGAAAAACAGCTTCTATCTCAAGGCCATCAGACTGTTAAACAGCCACCACTAACATTGAGTGGCTACTGCCAACACACTGTCAATGACACTGACTCTACTCCAGCCACTTTAATCATGGGAATCGATGGGAAATGATGTAAATATATCACTAGCCACTTTAAACAATGCTACCTTATATAATGTTACTTACCCTACATTGTTCATCTCATATGCATACGTGATACTGTACTCTATATCATCGACTGCATCCTTATGTAATACATGTATCACTAGCCACTTTAACTATGCCACTTGGTTTACATACTTATCTCATATGTATATACTGTACTGATATCATCTACTGTATCTTGCCTATGCTGCTCTGTACCATCACTCATTCATATATCCTTATGTACATATTCTTTATCCCCTTACACTGTGTATGACAGTAGTTTTTTTTGGAATTGTTAGTTAGATTACTTGCTCAGTATTACTGCATTGTCGGAACTAGAAGCACAAGCATTTCAGTACACTCGCATTAACATCTGCTAACATGTGTATGTGACAAATAAAATTTGATTTGATTTGATTTGTACCTATCCACTCATCCAGTATACTGCTGTACCCATCCACTCATCCAGTATACTGCTGTACCCATCCACTCATCCAGTATACTGCTGTACCATCCACTCATCCAGTATACTGCTGTACCCATCCACTCATCCAGTATACTGCTGTACCCATCCACTCATCCAGTATACTGCTGTACCCATCCACTCATCCAGTATACTGCTGTACCCATCCACTCATCCAGTATACTGCTGTACCATCCACTCATCCAGTATACTGCTGTACCCATCCACTCATCCAGTATACTGCTGTACCCATCCACTCATCCAGTATACTGCTGTACCCATCCACTCATCCAGTATACTGCTGTACCCATCCACTCATCCAGTATACTGCTGTACCCATCCACTCATCCAGTATACTGCTGTACCATCCACTCATCCAGTATACTGCTGTACCCATCCACTCATCCAGTATACTGCTGTACCCATCCACTCATCCAGTATACTGCTGTACCATCCACTCATCCAGTATACTGCTGTACCCATCCACTCATCCAGTATACTGCTGTACCCATCCACTCATCCAGTATACTGCTGTACCCATCCACTCATCCAGTATACTGCTGTACCATTCACTCATCAAGTATACTGCTGTACCCATCCACTCATCCAGTATACTGCTGTACCCATCCACTCATCCAGTATACTGCTGTACCATCCACTCATCCAGTATACTGCTGTACCATCCACTCATCCAGTATACTGCTGTACCATCCACTCATCCAGTATACTGCTGTACCCATCCACTCATCCAGTATACTGCTGTACCCATCCACGCATCCAGTATACTGCTGTACCCATCCACTCATCCAGTATACTGCTGTACCCATCCACTCATCCAGTATACTGCTGTACCCATCCACTCATCCAGTATACTGCTGTACCCATCCACTCATCCAGTATACTGCTGTACCCATCCACTCATCCAGTATACTGCTGTACCCATCCACTCATCCAGTATACTGCTGTACCCATCCACTGCTGTGCAGGATTGGATTCTCTGCCTGTGAACTACAACGGTTCCTGATCATAAACCTGCTTCTTTCTATTAGGTAGTGTCTGCAGGCTCTGGCCTTGTGCGTTAGACAGGCACAGTGGACACACACTTAGTGGAGTGTGTTATATTCCACTACTACTGAGGGTTCGGGTCAATATGCTGGGAATCTATTCCTCTCCTCCTCTCATTCTCTCCTTCTCTCTTCTCTAGATTGGAAAGAGAAAATAATATTAGATATCAGCTTTGGCTTTAATTTCCAGCCGGGGCAGATGGGCTACTGGGGTGGTGGCTGGCTGGGTGGGTGGTGGAGGGCTGAGGCTGGGCCCTGTTCTTCCATCTCCCTCCCTGTCATGTCCCCCAGGGTGTCCTATATTCATCAGCAGCAGTAGCTAGCGTGAATGTCAGAGAGGATAGGAAATTAGCACGGTGTCAGGAATGACAGGGGTTATTTCAGGAGCGGCCATTTGTAACCAACCCAAAATCAGATGAATTACTCCAGGCCTCTGCTTGTTAGCGTGGCTGTGTGTTAGCATGGCTGTGTGTTCGCATGGCTGTGTGTTAGCATGGCTGTGTGTTAGCATGGCTGTGTGTTAGCATGGCTGTGTGTTAGCATGGCTGTGTGTTAGCATGGCTGTGTGTTAGCATGCCGCAAAGTGTTTTGATAAGCTGATTTATTTGTTTTGCTAATGTTAAATGTATCCGCAATTGCCAACACTTTGCACAGCTGTAATGCAATACCAGTATCGGATCATGATGAGTCAAGTAGCTACCACTATCTGATTCACTGCAGATGGGTCAAGTAGCTACCACTATTTGATTCACTGCAGATGGGTCAAGTATCTACCACTATCTGATTCACTGCAGATGAGTCAAGTAGCTACCACTATCTAATTCACTGCAGGTGGGTCAAGTAGCTACCACTATATGATTCACTGCAGAAGTGTCAAGTAGATACCACTATCTGATTCACTGCAGATGGGTCAAGTAGCTACCACTATCTGATTCACTGCAGATGAGTCAAGTAGCTACCACTATCTAATTCACTGCAGGTGGGTCAAGTAGCTACCACTATATGATTCACTGCAGAAGTGTCAAGTAGATACCACTATCTGATTCACTGCAGATTAGTCAAGTAGCTACCACTATCTGATTCACTGTAGATGAGTCAAGTAGATACCACTATCTGATTCACTGTAGATGAGTCAAGTAGATACCACTATCTGATTCACTGTAGATGAGTCAAGTATCTCCCCTATCTGATTCACTGCAGATGGGTCAAGTAGGTACCACTATCTGATTCACTGCAGATGAGTCAAGTAGATACCACTATCTGATTCACTGTAGATGAGTCAAGTAGATACCACTATCTGATTCACTGTAGATGAGTCAAGTAGATACCACTATCTGATTCACTGCAGATGGGTAAAGTAGATACCACTATCTGATTCACTGCAGATGAGTCAAGTAGCTACCACTATCTGATTCACTGTAGATGAGTCAAGTAGCTACCACTATCTGATTCGCTGTAGATGAGTCAAGTAGCTACCACTATCTGATTCACTGCAGATGGGTGAAGTAGCTACCACTATCTGATTCACTGTAGATGAGTCAAGTAGCTACCACTATCTGATTCACTGTAGATGAGTCAAGTAGCTACCACTATCTGATTCGCTGTAGATGAGTCAAGTAGCTCCCACTATCCAATTCACTGCAGATGGGTCAAGTAGTTACCACTATCTGATTCACTGTCGATGAGTCAAGTAGCTACCACTATCTGATTCACTGCAGATGAGTCAAGTAGTACCACTATCTGATTCACTGCAGATTCTGTACTGTAACTTCAGTCAGTTAATGATTCCGGGATTGCTGCTTGCTTCACTGGGTTGAAAATTAAAGGGTTAAATTGGGAGAAAGCCCCACTGGGCTGACAAGGCTCTGCGGGAGCTTGAGGATATTTATGTTATTTATACAGTAGGAGGAGTAATGGTTTCTATGGTTTCAGTCAGCTCTGCTTCTTTAAAAGTCTACCTGGTCTAAATAATTCATTGTGCGGTACGGTAGGAGTCTGACCCACAGCTCACCATCACTCCACATTGCATTTAAAACAAGAGCATGTTCTACTGCAGCAGAGAGGGGTTCTACTGAAGCAGAGAGGGGTTCTACTGAAGCAGAGAGGGGTTCTACTGAATCAGAGAGGGGTTCTACTGCAGCAGAGATGTGTTCTACTGAAGCAGAGAGGGGTTCTACTGAAGCAGAGAGGGGTTCTACTGCAGCAGAGAGGGGTCCTACTGAAGCAGATAAGGGTTCTACTGCAGCAGAGAGGGGTTCTACTGAAGCAGAGAGGAGTTCTACTGCAGAAGAGAGAACTTCTATTGCAGCAGAAAGAGGTTCTACTGAAGCAGAGAGGGGTTCTACTGCAGCAGAGAGTGGTTCTACTGCAGCAGAGAGGTTTTCTACTGCAGCAGAGAGGGGTTCTACTGCAGCAGAGAAGGGGTCTACTGCAGCAGAGAGGGGTTCTACTGCAGCAGAGAGTGGTTCTACTGCAGCAGAGAGGTGTTCTACTGCAGCAGAGAGGGGTTCTACTGCAGCAGAGAAGGGGTCTACTGCAGCAGAGAGGTGTTCTACTGCAGCAGAGATGGGCTTTTCAACAGCAGATCCAAGGTGCAAAGGCGTTTCAAGGTCAATTAAAGGAGGACTCGACACACTGCACGACATCAGAGGAGAAAATCACTTTGTACTATAAGAATATATTACCTGTTCTGCTAGCACTTAGGAACAGATGAAAACCAGGAGCTACAGCTGACACAACTATCAGGGGAATCAGATGCTAGGGGATATAATGCCTGGAAACATCCCCTAGGCACATCACGTTTCTCACATAGCACCTGTTGCAGTTGTATGTCGACATCCTCTGGTTACGTCCCAAATGGCACCCTATTCCGTACATAGTACACTACTTTTGACCTGGGCCCTTGGTCAAAAGTAGTGCACTATGTAGGGAATAGGGTGCCGTTTTGGGACACAGCCTCTGTGTTGTTTCATTCAGCACCAGAGCTCGTCTACTAATCCTGGTGTGACATGCCTGAGCCTGGAGGATGGAAGATTGCAGCTGAAACCATCTAGCTCACTGGTTTGTGGGAGGTACATGTATGACAGTGGATACAGAGGGTTAAGAGGGGCTTAGGGAGGTAAAGTAAGCCCAGTCCCCCAACTCCCAGTGACTCAGTCCCAGAAGGCCAGGGGCAATGTTAACTGATGCAGCAACACCCAGCACCCACACACAGCTGCTGCTCTCTAACCATGCAGACGGACAATTCAAAATAGACCCAAAGAGGCTCACAGACTCACACGTGTACCTATAGAGTCTTCCAATAGCGGTTGGTGGTTGGGGCTTTCTAGAGGCTATAGGTGAGTCATTTCTCACAAAGGCTTGGTCACATACATGTTATGGAGTTTAGTCAGTAGAGAACATAGCTACAGCAGCCTCCAGGTACTGTCTCACGGGTTCACTGTCGGGGTCCAAATAGATCCAATCCAACTATCACCTGAATCACTTCCTGTTAATCAAGCATTATCAGCAGCTGATTGGTTCTAGGAACTACAGTATATGTCCATCTAGTGTCCAATCAGACCCCCCTCTCTCTTCACCAATGTACCACAACATTATCCCAACCCCAGTCATTGTTTTGCCAGACAGACTAATTTAAACAAAAAACTTTGAAATAGAAATGCAATTCAAAGTGTGCCAAAGTAGCTTCATCTCGAATCAGATAAATGTGTTAGGCAGGCTGTGTGTGGTTGCAATTATGTCTCAGTGGGGGATTTGCTCTGCAGACAGGAGGGGGTCTCTGGTGTCACGTTAACAGAGTCACTGGCTTCGCATGTTGCCCCTGCTCTGCATCACCAAAGCTGTGCTCCCTCACAACCAGGTGACTTTATCAGCAACTAAATTGGAAACCATGATTCTTAAAGGCTTTGATAATGGCTCTGACTGGGTTTACAGCTTGTCAAACAACAAGATATTTTCAATTACCTTCACTGCTTTTGAACAGGACTTTGAAAGAAATAAAACATGGGTATTGGAGGTTTTAAAAAGAAGATAATGCTTCAGTGTCCGTCGGTGGGGAAAATGGACTGCCAGCACCCAGTGATGCAAATTAAGATAAATAAAGTTGACATCGGGTGTTGGTGTGGGTGTTTCTGTGAGAGTAGCTGTGGGTGTTGGTGTGGGTGTTTCTGTGAGAGTAGCTGTGGGTGTTGGTGTGGGTGTTTCTGTGAGAGTAGCTGTGGGTGTTGGTGTGGGTGTTTCTGTGAGAGTAGCTGTGGGTGTTGCTGTGAGTGGTGTGGGTTTTGCTGTGGGTGTTGCTGTGTGTGTCGCTGTGAGTGGTGTGGGTTTTGCTGTGGGTGTTGCTGTGGGTGTTGCTGTGAGTGGTGTGGGTTTTGCTGTGGGTGTTGGCGTTGGTGAGTGGTGTGGGTGTTGGTGCGGGTGTTGGTGCGGGTGTGAGTTTTGGTGCAGGTGTTGCTGCGGGTGTTGGTGTGGGTGTTGCTGTGGGTGTTGATGTTGATGTGGGTGTTGGTGTGGGTATTGGTGTGAGTATTGGTGGTGTGGGTGTTGCTATGGGTGTTTCTGTGGGTGTTGGTGCTGCTGTGGGTGTTGCTGTGAGTGGTGTGGGTGTTGCTGTGGGAGTTGCAATGGGTGTTGGTGTGGGTGAGTGGTGTGGGCGTTGGTGTGGGTGAGTGGTGTGGGCGTTGGTGTGGGTCTTGGTGTGAGTGGTGTGGGTGTTGGTGTGGGTGTAGGTGTGAGTGGTGTGGGTGTTGGTGTGAGTGGTGTGGGTAATGTTGTGAGTGGTGTGGGTAATGGTGTGAGTAGTGCTGGTGTTGATGTGAGTGGTGTGGGTGTTGCTATGGGTGTTGCTGCCTACAGTGTGGTTGATAGGAATGATGGCTGACTCTAAGGTGACAGCTGGCTGGTTGACACACGACACACACACACTCTCTATCACTCCCTCTCTATATACTCTATCACTCCATCTCTTTACACTCTATCACTCCCTCTCTTTACACTCTATCACTCCCTCTATATATACTATATCACTCCCTCTCTTTACACTCTATCACTCCCTCACTTTTCTTCTCTCACTCTCTCTGCTCTCTCTCTCTCTCCCCTCTGTAGGTCCTCTGGAGGCTGTAGACTCTATTAATAGCAGGGTGATGGAGGGGAAAGGGGGGAGAGAGAAGAGAGGGAGTTTGGAGGAAGAGGAGGAGAAGAGGATGGGCCTGCACCACAAGACTCTAGCTCTGAGGCACAGACAAGGCAGCCAAGCCATCCACAGTCTGTCTCAACCCCACAGATACACCCATCCACAGTCTGTCTCAACCCCACAGATATACCCATCCACAGTCTGTCTCAACCCATAACAAAGTGCCAAGCTAGCTACCATCTCCCAGCACCCCTACCATCTCCCAGCACCCCTACTATCTCCCAGCACCCCTACCATCTCCCAGCACCCCTACCATCTCCCAGCACCCCTACCATCTCCCAGCATCTCCCAGCCCCTACCATCTCCCAGCACCCCTACCATCTCCCAGCACCCTACATCTCCCAGCACCCCTACCATCTCCCAGCACCCCTACCATCTCCCAGCACCCCTACCATCTCCCAGCACCCCTACCATCTCCCAGCACCCCATCTCCCAGCACCCCTACTATCTCCCAGCACCCCTATCTCCCAGCACCCCTACCATCTCCCAGCACCCCTACCATCTCCCAGCCCCTACCATCTCCCAGCACCCCTACCATCTCCCAGCACCCCTACCATCTCCCAGCACCCCTACCATCTCCCAGCAGCATCTCCCAGCACCCCTACCATCTCCCAGCACCCCTACCATCTCCCAGCACCCCTACCATCTCCCAGCACCCCTACCATCTCCCAGCACCCCTACCATCTCCCAGCACCCCTACTATCTCCCAGCACCCCTACCATCTCCCAGCACCCCTACCATCTCCCAGCACCCCTACCATCTCCCAGCACCCCTACCATCTCCCAGCACCCCTACCATCTCCCAGCACCCCTAAAGACACACGCTCTTTCTACCAACCTGTGTGTGTTTAACAATATGCAATAATGGACATTAGAATTCTGTCAGTCCCTCTGGACAATGAGATCCACTGACTGCACTGCTGCTAATACTGATTCTGCTTTGCATTTACAGTAAAGCATTAACAATAATCTCAACATAAAACATATCCACAATGCTGATACAACTCAATTCAGAAAGCAAATAATGCTATTTACTAACAAATAAATGGAAGCCCATTCACCAGTCCATCACTGGGGCTGAGTTCCCTGCCATACAGGACCTCTACACCAGGCGGTGTCAGAGGTAGGCCCTAAATATCGTCAAAGACTCCAGCCACCCAAGTCATGGACTGTTCTTTCTGCTACCGCATGGCAAGCAGTTCCGATGCACCAAGTTTGGAACCAAGTCTGGAACCAACAGGACCCTGAACAGCTTCTACCCCCAAGTCATAAATCTGCTAAATAGTTTGTCTGGGTAGCTATTGGTAAACTATTTAATTATCTGGATAGACACATTTTGCACTAACTGTTTTGACTCACATACACTGCTGTTATTGTTTATCCTGTTGCCTAGTCACTTCATCCACTACCTCAGTTACCTTGTACCCCTGCACATGGACTCGGTACTGGTACCCCGTCTATATAGTTACTAAGACACATTGTGGATTAGGTCTTTGTGTTATTTGTGTTATCATTTCTATTTTTTCTCTCTGCATTGTTGGGAAGGGCTCGTAGGTACGCATTTCACTGTTATTCTACACCTGTTGTTTACCAAGCATGTTTATTTTATTTATTATTTATTTATTATTATTTATTATTTCACCTTTATTTAACCAGGTAGGCTAGTTGTGAACAAGTTCTCAAGTTGTAGATGACCTGGAGCCAGTGGGTCTGGCGACGAATATGTAGCGAGGGCCAGCCGACTAGAGCATACAGGTCGCAGTGGTGGGTGGTATAAGGTGCTTTAGTAACAAAGCGGATGGCACTGTGATAAACTGCATCCAGTTTGCTGAGTAGAGTATTGGAAGCCATTTTGTAGATGACATCGCCAAAGTCGAGGATCAGTAGGATAGTCAGTTTTACTAGGGTAAGTTTGGCGGCGTGAGTGAAGGAGGCTTTGTTGTGAAATAGAAAGCCGATTCTAGATTTGATTTTGGATTGGAGATGTTTGATATGAGTCTGGAAGGAGAGTTTACAGTCTAGCCAGACACCTAGGTACTTATAGATGTCCACATATTCTAGGTTGGAACCATCCAGGGTGGTGATGCTAGTCAGGAGTGCAGGTGCAGGCAGCGAGCGGTTGAAAAGCATGCATTTGGTTTTACTAGCATTTAAGAGCAGTTGGAGGCCACGGAAGGAGTGTTGCATGGCATTGAAGCTCGTTTGGAGGTTAGATAGCACAGTGTCCAAGGAAGGGCCAGAAGTATACAGAATGGTGTCGTCTGTGTAGAGGTGGATCAGGGAATCGCCCGCAGCAAGAGCAACATCATTGATATATACAGAGAAAAGAGTCGGCCTGAGTATTGAACCCTGTGGCACCCCCATAGAGACTGCCAGAGGACCGGACAACATGCCCTCCGATTTGACACACTGAACTCTGTCTGCAAAGTAGTTGGTGAACCAGGCAAGGCAGTCATTAGAAAAACAGAGGCTACTGAGTCTGCCGATAAGAATATGGTGATTGACAGAGTCGAAAGACTTGGCCAGGTCGATGAAGACGGCTGCACAGTACTGTCTTTTATCGATGGCGGTTATGATATCATTTAGTACCTTGAGTGTGGCTGAGGTGCACCCGTGACCGGCTCGGAAACCGGATTGCACAGTGGAGAAGGTACAGTGGGATTCGAGATGGTCAGTGATCTGTTTGTTGACTTGGCTTTCGAAGACCTTAGATAGATAGGGCAGGATGGATATAAGTCTGTAACAGTTTGGGTCCAGGGTGTCTCCCCCTTTGAAGAGGGGGATAACCGCGGCAGCTTTCCAGTCCTTGGGGATCTCAGACGATATGAAAGAGAGGTTGAACAGGCTGGTAATAGGGGTTGCGACAATGGCGGCGGATAGTTTCAGAAATAGAGGGTCCAGATTGTCAAGCCCAGCTGATTTGTACAGGTCCAGGTTTTGCAGCTCTTTCAGAACATCTGCTATCTGAATTTGGGTAAAGGAGAAGCTGGGGATGCTTGGGCGAGTAGCTGCGCGGGGGAGATGTTGGCCGCGGTTGGAGTAGCCAGGAGGAAGGCATGGCCAGCCATTGTGAAATGCTTGTTGAGGTTTTCTATTATCATGGATTTATCGGTGGTGACCGTGTTACCTAGCCTCAGTGCAGTGGGCAGCTGGGAGGAGGTGCTCTTGTTCTCCATGGACTTTACAGTGTCCCAGAACTTTTTGGAGTTAGAGCAACAGGATGCAAATTTGTGGATACAGGCAATGAGGCAGTGATCGCTGAGATCCTGATTGAAGACAGCGGATGTGTATTTGGAGGGCCAGTTGGTCAGGATAACGTCTATGAGGGTGCCCTTGTTTACAGATTTAGGGTTGTACCTGGTGGGTTCCTTGATGATTTGTGTGAGATTGAGAGCATCTAGCTTAGATTGTAGGACTGCCGGGGTGTTAAGCATATCCCAGTTTAGGTCACCTAACAGAACAAACTCTGAAGCTAGATGGGGGCGATCAATTCACAAATGGTGTCCAGGGCACAACTGGGAGCTGCGGGGGGTCGGTAACAGGCGGCAACAGTGAGAGACTTATTTCTGGAGAGATTAATTTTTTAATTAGAAGATCGAACTGTTTGGTTATAGACCTGGAAAGTATGACAGAACTTTGCAGGCTATCTCTGCAGTAGACTGCAGCTCCTCCCCCTTTGGCAGTTCTATCTTGATGGAAAATGTTATAGTTGGGTATGGAAATCCCAGAATTTTTGGTGGCCTTCCTAAGCCAGGATTCAGACACGGCAAGGACATCAGGGTTGGCAGAGTGTGCTAAAGCAGTGAGTAAAACAAACTTAGGGAGGAGGCTTCTGATGTTGACATGCATGAAACCAAGGCTTTTTCGATCACAGAAGTCAACAACTGAGGGTGCCTGGGGACATGCAGGGCCTGGGTTGAGGACAAAGAATAAAAGGAGCAGATTTCTGGGCGTGGTAGAATATATTCAGGGCATAATGCGCAGACAGGGGTATGGTGGGGTGCGGGTACAGCGGAGGTAAGCCCAGGCACTGGGTGATGATAAGAGAGGTTGTATCTCTGGACATGCTGGTTGTAATGGGTGAGGTCACCGCATGTGTGGGAGGTGGGACAAAGGAGGTATCAGAGGTATGAAGAGTGGAACTAGGGGCTCCATTTTAAACTAAAACAATGATAACTAACCTGAACAACAGTATACAAGGCATATAGACATTTGAGAGAAATACAGCGAGGCATAAAGTAATCGCAGGTGTTGATTGGGAGAGCTAGGTGAGACAACAACAGCTAGTCAGCTAACACAACAACAGCAGGTAAAATGGAGATGACTAGGCAGAGAGGGTCGGATTAACTACACACAGAGCCAGAGTGCGGCTGGGGCTGACAGATAAAAACATAAACAAACAGAATGGAGTACCGTGATTAATGGACAGTCCAGCAGGCATCAGCTATGTAGCCAAGTGATCATAGTGTCCAGGGGGCAGCAGTAGATGGAACAGGGGAGCCGCCACTACACTAGCGACACGGCGTTTAAAGTTAGTAGCCCTGGGCTAGTAGGAGCATCTGCTCCGGCGGAGGCTGGATGAAGGCACAGCAGATGGAGTATTCGTCGGCAGACCAGTCGTGGTGGTGCGGCGGGGCGCCGCGTTGACAGAGAATCCAAGCCAGATGGCGAAAGAGGTATTGTGGAATTTAGTTTGCTAGCCTGGAGATGTGCATGGCTCACGGCTAACTGGTACTAGCTTCATGGCAGTGGCGTTAGCCACTATATCCAATCGGTAGCAGCGGTGATCCGGTGTCAAGGTCAAGAGTTTACAGCAAGGATCCGGTGGAGTATTGGGCTCTAGCCGGGATAGCTTCAGTACTGGGTGCCACGGTGAGTGCAAGCTAGCTGTGAGCTAGCTAGTTGCAAGCTGTGAGCTAGCTAGCTGTGGTCCAGGGATTATGGCAGGAATCTGGCGTTGTTGTGGAGAGACAGTCCGATATTGGTAGACAAGCGATATTGGTAGACAGGCGAGTATTATCCAGGCTAAAAACAGGGCTGGTATCTGTGCAGAAGGTAAAAGCCGCTAGCAGTTGCTAACAATGACTAAATAGCTTGTAGCTAATTAGCTGGTTAGCTTCTGGAGGTTCTTGAATGTGTTCTAAAATTGAAAATAATAGCGATTCCGTATCACATTGGGTGAGGCAGGTTACTGGAAGGTATAATCAAATTAAAAATCGAAAAGAGATTGAAAATAAATTGAAATATATATACAAAAAATACGAAAAATACAAAAGTACACGAGAGGACAAACAAACACGTCTTCACTGCTATGCCATCTTGGTGGGATCAAATAACATTTGATTTGATTTATAATAAATATCATATTTTCTATATTTCTGAATACTTCTGAAAAGGGCCTTTTTCTCAGCAAATGGCATATTTACTTTTTCCTGTGCTGAGCATTTATCTTGAGAAGACAGATGCAGGGAACTGGCACCTCTGGCAAACTGTTGCTGCTGTACTGTATGATGGAGCTGCCATTAAAACGTTGAAGAGAGAGCAGCTCCAGTAGAGTTGGTGGATGAAGGCTTAGCACGGTTCAGAGTGCTTGTGTCCCGAGGTCAGCTCTGTGGGGGAGCTCTTTGCTGCCAGATTTGTTCAATCATTTGGACACAGATCAAGAATGGTGAGTGCCTGTATTTTTCGCTTTGAAATTAATTGGTTTTCTTTTACATTTCCTAAAACTGCACTTAAGTGGCTGGTTTCAGAGGAAGGGGTAAGGGGGCGAGGGTGAGGAGGGAGATGAGTGGGAGTAGTCGTTTTTCCTCCACTTAGTGTCACAGTAGAAGAGTTACAGTAGAAGGAAGAGAGCAATAACGATCCTTAGATCGTTACAGCTCAGCTTTGTCCATTACAGACTGGTGAAAATCATATTTCTAACTGGTAGCACAGAGAGACATCTATGCCGTGCTGGGAAATAAAACATGGTAGGGTACTGTTGCTTGGGTGTCTTGTGAATGGCTTTAGTCAGTGTAATTGGGATGCAGCAAGAGAAAAATGTGCAGTGTGTGTTTGTGTGTGTGTGTGTGTATATTGACACTATGCTCAGCAGGGTTTAGGAGTTAATATGTCTGAGCCTGGGGCCTGCTGCTACAAGACAGGAACGTTTCAGTGCAGTCATTAATCAGGTGGTCTGACAGATTAGCACAAAAACACTTGTATGATTCACTCATACTATTTTCACCCTTTTCTCTCTCTCTATCTCTCTACTTTCACTATTTCTACTCCTCTCATCCCCCAATCCAATCCTCCATTCCATCTAATCAACGACAAGAAGTCCAGTCAGTCTACAACCTCAGTAAGTATCAATACCCCATTGGCTACAGCCGTGACTCATCTCCAGTCTCTGTGGTTGAAACAATAACTCCAGACTATGTTATTGTCTATGAACGACTTTGGAACAGGGCAGTCTAATAGGCTGTACCAAAATAATAGCAATAACATTCATAAATAAAGGAGCTGTCAGTCAGAAGAATGGCCCTGCTGAATATCACTGGCACGCTGGGCCCTCAGGTCAACGGGTGCATTCATGTCCTGTTTTTCTGTGCACTCCACCCAGCTGATTACCTTTGAAGGACAGATACTGCCGAGGCTCAAGCCATGCTGCCATCACAAACCCTTTCTGTCTCTGCCCATGTATTGCAGTGTTGTATTGTCAGACCCAGGCATTGAATCAGGTTGCTGGGGGTATTTGTGTGAAAGAGAGCGAGAGACTGACAAACAGAGGGAAGGGGAGGGGTGTGAGGAAGAGAGAAATGGAGAGAGCAGGAGAAAGAGACAGCAGGTGATAGAGAAGAAGAGAGTGTGCGGGAGAGAGAAGGAGAGAGAGGGAGAGAGATGGGGGAGAGAGAGAGAGTGAGAGAGAGAGGGGAGAGAGAGAGGAGAGAGACAGCAGAAGAGAGAGAGAGGGAGAGAGAGGAGAGAGACAGCAGAACAGAGAGAGGGAGAGAGATGGAGAGAGACAGCAGAAGAGAGAGAGGGGAAAGAGAGGGAGAGAGACAGCAGAAGAGAGAGAGGGGAAAGAGAGGGAGAGAGAGGGAGAGAAAGGAGAGAGACAGCAGAAGAGAGAGAGAGGGAGAGAGAGGAGAGAGACAGCAGAACAGAGAGAGAGGAGAGAGAGGGAGAGAGAGGGAGAGAGACAGCAGAAGAGAGAGAGGGAGAGAGAGGGAGAGAGAGGAGAGAGACAGCAGAACAGAGAGAGGGAGAGAGAGAGAGGAGAGAGACAGCAGAAGAGAGAGAGGGGAGAGAGGGAGAGAGAAGAGAGAGACAGCAGAACAAAGAGAGGGGAGAGAGAGTGAGAGAGAGGAGAGAGACAGCAGAACAGAGAGAGAGAGAGAGGGGAGAGAGGAGAGAGACAGCAGAAGAGAGTGAGGGGAGAGAGAGGGAGAGAGAGGAGAGAGACAGCAGAACAGAGAGAGGGAGAGAGAGGGAGAGAGAGGAGAGAGACAGCAGAACAGAGAGAGGGGAGAGAGAGGGAGAGAGACAGAGAGAGGGAGAGAGAGAGAGAGGAGAGAGACCGCAGAAGAGAGAGAGGGGAGAGAGAAGAGAGAGAGGGAGAGAGAGGGAGAGAGACAGCAGAAGAGGGAGAGAGAGGAGAGAGACCGCAGAAGAGAGAGAGGGGAGAGAGAGGGAGAGAAAGGAGAGAGACAGCAGAAGAGAGAGGGGAGAGAGGGAGAGAGAGGAGAGAGACAGCAGAACAGAGAGAGGGAGAGAGAGGAGAGAGAGGAGAGAGACAGCAGAACAGAGAGAGGGCGAGAGGGAGAGAGACAGCAGAAGAGAGAGAGGGGAAAGAGAGGGAGAGAGAGGAAGAGAGACAGCAGAAGAGAGAGAGGGGAAAGAGAGGGAGAGAGAGGGAGAGAGGAGAGAGACAGCAGAAGAGAGAGAGGGGAGAGAGAGGGAGAGAGAGGGAGAGAGACAGCAGAAGAGAGAGAGGGGAGAGAGAGGGAGAGAGAGGAGAGAGACAGCAGAACATAGAGAGGGGAGAGAGAGTGAGAGAGAGGAGAGAGACAGCAGAACAGAGAGAGGGAGAGAGAGGGAGAGAGAGGAGAGAGACAGCAGAAGAGAGTGAGGGGAGAGAGAGGGAGAGAGAGGAGAGAGACAGCAGAACAGAGAGAGGGAGAGAGAGGGAGAGAGAGGAGAGAGACAGCAGAACAGAGAGAGGGGAGAGAGAGGGAGAGAGACAGCAGAAGAGAGAGAGGGAGAGAGAGAGGAGAGAGACCGCAGAAGAGAGAGAGGGGAGAGAGAGGGAGAGAGAGGGAGAGAGACAGCAGAAGAGAGGGAGAGAGAGGAGAGAGACCGCAGAAGAGAGAGAGGGGAGAGAGAGGGAGAGAAAGGAGAGAGACAGCAGAAGAGAGAGGGGAGAGAGGGAGAGAGAGGAGAGAGACAGCAGAACAGAGAGAGGGAGAGAGAGGGAGAGAGAGGAGAGAGACAGCAGAACAGAGAGAGGGAGAGAGGGAGAGAGACAGCAGAAGAGAGAGAGGGGAAAGAGAGGGAGAGAGAGGGAGAGAGACAGCAGAAGAGAGAGAGGGGAAAGAGAGGGAGAGAGAGGGAGAGAGAGGAGAGAGACAGCAGAAGAGAGAGAGGGGAGAGGGAGAGAGAGGGAGAGAGACAGCAGAAGAGAGAGAGGGAGAGAGAGGGGAGAGAGACAGAAGAGAGAGAGAGGGGAGAGAGAGGAGAGAGACAGCAGAACAGAGAGAGGGAGAGAGAGGGAGAGAGACAGCAGAAGAGAGAGAGAGGGAGAGAGAGGGAGAAAGAGGAGAGAGACAGCAGAACAGAGAGAGGGCGAGAGAGGGAGAGAGAGAGAGGAGAGAGACAGCAGAAGAGAGAGAGGGAGAGAGAGGGAGAGAGAGGAGAGAGACAGCAGAACAGAGAGAGGGGAGAGAGAGTGAGAGAGAGGAGAGAGACAGCAGAACAGAGAGAGAGGGAGAGAGAGGGAGAGAGGGAGAGAGAGAGAGACAGCAGAAGAGAGAGAGGGGAGAGAGAGGGAGAGAGAGGGAGAGAGAGGAGAGAGACAGCAGAACAGAGAGAGGGGAGAGAGAGGGAGAGAGACAGCAGAAGAG
The DNA here is from genome assembly GCF_018296145.1 of Oncorhynchus tshawytscha. Taxonomy (NCBI): domain Eukaryota; kingdom Metazoa; phylum Chordata; class Actinopteri; order Salmoniformes; family Salmonidae; genus Oncorhynchus; species Oncorhynchus tshawytscha. Next base: position 66,368,046 of record NC_056441.1, read on the forward strand.
AGAGAGGGAGAGAGAGAGAGGAGAGAGACCGCAGAAGAGAGAGAGGGAGAGAGAGGGAGAGAGAGGGAGAGAGAGGGAGTGAGACAGCAGAAGAGAGGGAGAGAGAGGAGAGAGACCGCAGAAGAGAGAGAGGGGAGAGAGAGGGAGAGAGAGGGAGAGAAAGGAGAGAGACAGCAGAAGAGAGAGGGGAGAGAGGGAGAGAGAGGAGAGAGACAGCAGAACAGAGAGAGGGAGAGAGAGGGAGAGAGAGGAGAGAGACAGCAGAACAGAGAGAGGGAGAGATAGGAGAGAGACCGCAGAAGAGAGAGAGGGAGAGAGAGAGAGAGAGAGAGGGAGAGGAGAGAGACAGAGAGAGAGGGAGAGAGAGGGAGAGAGATGGGAGAGAAAGGAGAGAGACAGCAGAAAGAGAGAGAGGGAGAGAGAGAGAGAGAGAGAGGGAGAGGAGAGAGACAGAGAGAGAGGGAGAGAGAGGGAGAGAGATGGGAGAGAGAGAGAGAGAGAGAGAGAGAGAGAGAGGAGAGATACAGCAGAAAAGAGAGAGGGAGCGAGAGAGAGGAGAGAGAAAGCAGAAGAGAGAGAGGGAGAGAGACAGCAGAAGAGGGAGGGAGAGAGGGAGAGAGGTAGCTCCAAGCAACAGGATCCTAACGCTTGCAGGTGTAATGTGATTTCCCTGTATCCTCCAACCTTCTGGCTCATTGAAAGCATGTATGGATGAGCTGGCATCCTAGGTCTCTATATTATTTGATTTAACTGGGCAAGTCAGTTAAGTACAACTTCTTATTTACAATGACAGCCTACCGGGGAACAGTGGGTTCACTGCCTTCAGGAGCAGAACAACGGATGTTTACCTTGTCAGCTCAGGGATTCGATCCAGCAACCTTTCGGTTACTGGCACAATGCTCTAACCACTAGGCTACCTGCCTCCGTCTATTGTTCCTGGGAGTCCTAGGAGAGGTCATGGGAGAGGTCCTAGGAGAGGTCCTGGGAGAGATCCTGGGAGAGGTCATGGGAGAGGTCCTGGGAGAGGTCCTGGGAGAGGTCCCTGGGAGAGGTCCTGGGAGAGGGAGAGGTCCTGGGAGAGATCCTGGGAGAGGTCCTGAGGAGAGATCCTGGGGAGGCCCTGGGAGAGGTCCTGGGAGAGGTCCTGGGAGAGAGGAGAGGTCCTGGGAGAGATCCTGGGAGAGATCCTGGGAGAGGAGAGAGGTCCTGGGAGAGGTCCTGGGAGAGGTCCTGGGAGAGGTCCTGGGAGAGATCCTGGGAGAGGTCATGGGAGAGGTCCTGGGAGAGATCCTAGGAGAGGTCCTGGGAGAGGTCCTGGGAGAGGTCCTGGGAGAGATCCTGGGAGAGGTCCTGGGAGAGATCCTGTGAGAGGTCCTGGGAGAGCTGAATGTCTGTCACTGTTCTATGCTGTCACGTTGCAGGAGCATGCTGGTGGATTGGTGTGAGGAGTGTGTGTGGTGGGGGGATTGATGTGAATTAGTATGTACACAAGCCTGAACAGAGAAAGCAGCAGCACAATGTAGGCCTCCATGTTTCACTTCCTCCTCTGTATCACTAACACAACAACACTCTGCCACTGGGCCTGATACACACACGGCATGTAGCTCAACCAACTCTCCCTCTCTGTCTCTCTCTCTGTCTCTCTCTGTCTCGCACTTCATCTTTAATGTCTCTCTGTCTCTGTCTGTATCTCTCTCTCTCTGTCTCTCTCTGTCTCGCACTTCATCTTTAATGTCTCTCTGTCTCTCTCTCTGTCTCTCTCTGTCTCGCACTTCATCTTTAATGTCTCTGTCTCTGTCTCTCTCTCTGTCTCGCTCTCTGTCTCTCTCTGTCTTGCACTTCATCTTTAATGTCTCTTTGTCTGCCTGTCTGTCTCTCTGTCTCGCACTCCATCTTTCTTTAATGTCTCTCTCTCTGTCTGTCTGTCTGCATATCTGTCTCTCTCTCTCTCTCTCTCCTTGAGAAATACCTGTGTGTGGCCGACACTTGGCCAACACCCCCCCTCCCCCGCTGTGACCGGCGGACATGGTCTTGGCTGCCACTCCCGCCATCTGCTCCCCTCCCATCTCCATCCCTTCCTATAGAGGACATTTGGGAAGCACCCTCAGTCTGGGCTCAGACAGGAAATGTGGTGCCGTAATCACCCATCTTGTCAGAGCAGAGAACCATGGTCTCAGAAAAGCTGATTCAACTCTGACCCAGCGTGGGTGAGTCATCAGAGAGCATTGGTAAGCTGAGCTAGGTGATGCTGCAGGGCTATGTACTGCATGTATTTGGGCCAGTTTAATAGTGTCCTGACATTTCTCACAGACCTAAATGATGTTAAGTCTTCTGCCCATGGCTGTTATGTTTTTCCTGTCTGTGCAGTCAGATCTAAATGTGTGGTCATGCTCTAGGGGTCTTCTAGAGAGTTCTAAATGTGTGGTCATGCTCTAGGGGTCTTCTAGAAAGTTCTAAATGTGTGGTCATGCTCTAGGGGTCTTCTAGAGAGTTCTAAATGTGTGGTCATGCTCTAGGGGTCTTCTAGAGAGTTCTAAATGTGTGGTCATGCTCTAGGGGTCTTCTAGAGAGTTCTAAATGTGTGGTCATGCTCTAGGGGTCTTCCAGAGAGTTCTAAATGTGTGGTTTTGTGTATCCAAGCTCAAGGGGTCTTTCATCCATCTCAGGAGTGCACTGTGCTGAGTATTCCTTAAGCACCAGCCACGGCTGTTCTCTTGTTACAACAGAGGGTTTTTTACTTTCCCTTTTCCCTTAGACATGTTTTTTAAAATAGCAGCTGTTGCTGGAGTAAAAATAGAGGTGTGGAGTGCCTAGCATACGGATCTGTCATAAGCTCCCCTCTCCTGACAAGATGGTCGAGTGACTGCTCTAAGAGTGGAAATATATGTCCTCAACGATGGATGGCAAGTGGGAGAAGGAGAGATCAGGCGGAACCATTCTAGCCAATGAGAGGGCAGATACGTGCGTGAACAACAGGTACAACTTAAAGTTGTTGTTTTTTTAAGTTGCCGAAATTCCATGTGCATCCACTTATATCAGTGCATTTGTTACAATCTAACCATAACTTCTATTCGATCAAATAAGTCTCACGTAGCAAATTAGCAATTACATTTTTTGCTAAATTTGACACTCTCATTGACCTCCATACAAAAATGTCTCACATTGTGGTATTGTTACGACTTCTAGGAGTAGTGGGGGCGGAGTCAGTCGCAGAGAGACTTCTAGGAGTAGTGGGTGCAGAGTCAGGCGCAGAGATACTTCTAGGGGTAGTAGGTGCGGAGTCAGGCGCAGAGAGACTTCTAGGAGTAGGGGGCGGAGTCAGGCGCAGAGAGACTTCTAGGAGTAGTGGGGGCGGAGTCAGGCGCAGAGAGACTTCTAGGAGTAGTGGGTGCGGAATCAGGCGCAGAGAGACTTCTAGGAGTAGTGGGGGCGGAGTCAGGCGCAGAGAGACTTCTAGGAGTAGTGGGTGCGGAATCAGGTGCAGAGAGACTTCTAGGAGTAGTGGGGGCGGAGTCAGGCGCAGAGAGACTTCTAGGGGTAGTGGGGCGGAGTCAGGCGCAGAGAGACTTCTAGGAGTAGTGGGGGCGGAGTCAGACGCAGAGAGACTTCTAGGAGTCAGGCGCAGAGAGACTTCTAGGAGTAGTGGGGGCGGAGTCAGGCGCAGAGAGACTTCTAGGAGTAGTGGGTGCGGAGTCAGGCGCAGAGAGACTTCTAGGAGTAGTGGGTGCGGAGTCAGGCGCAGAGAGACTTCTAGGAGTAGTGGGTGCGGAGTCAGGTGCAGAGAGACTTCTAGGAGTAGTGGGTGCGGAGTCAGGCGCAGAGAGCAGAGGGTAAAGGACAACTGTATTTATTCTGGAGAAAAGTTGGTTATTTTTGTGGACAGATTTTAGGCGGAGTAAACCCTCTCGCTTTGCTTCTTCCTGTCTGCATGAGCCCTCCCTTTCACCCTCGCAGCTCCCAAAACGCTGGTATAATATGAAGGAAACAACAGGTAGTATACTCTATCCACCCTGGAGGAAACAACAGTATACTCTATCCACCCTGGAGGAAACAACAGTATACTCTATCCACCCTGGAGGAAACAACAGGTAGTATACTCTATCCACCCTGGAGGAAACAACAGTATACTCTATCCACCCTGGAGGAAACAACAGTATACTCTATCCACCCTGGAGGAAACAACAGTATACTCTATCCACCCTGGAGGAAACAACACCCTGGAGGAAACAACAGTATACTCTATCCACCCTGGAGGAAACAACAGCATACTCTATCCACCCTGGAGGAAACAACAGTATACTCTATCCACCCTGGAGGAAACAACAGTATACTCTATCCACCCTGGAGGAAACAACAGGTAGTATACTCTATCCACCCTGGAGGAAACAACAGTATGCTCTATCCACCCTGGAGGATACAACAGTATACTCTATCCACCCTGGAGGAAACAACAGGTAGTATACTCTATCCACCCTGGAGGAAACAACATGTAGTATACTCTATAAACCGTGGAGGAAACAACATGTAGTATACTCTATCAACCCTGGAGGAAACAACATGTAGTACACTCTATCAACCCTGGAGGAAACAACATGTAGTATACTCTATCAACCCTGGAGGAGACAACATGTAGTATACTCTATCAACCCTGGAGGAAACAACATGTAGTATACTCTATCAACCCTGGAGGAAACAACATGTAGTATACTCTATCAACCCTGGAGGAAACAACATGTAGTATACTCTATCAACCCTGGAGGAAACAACATGTAGTATACTCTATCAACCCTGGAGGAAACAACATGTAGTATACTCTATCCACCCTGGAGGAAACAACATGTAGTATACTCTATCAACCCTGGAGGAAACAACATGTAGTATACTCTATCAACCCTGGAGGAAACAACTGTAGTATACTCTATCAACCCTGGAGGAAACAACATGTAGTATACTCTATCAACCCTGGAGGAAACAACATGTAGTATACTCTATCAACCCTGGAGGAAACAACATGTAGTATACTCTATCAACCCTGGAGGAAACAACATGTAGTATACTCTATCCACCCTGGAGGAAACAACATGTAGTATACTCTATCAACCCTGGAGGAAACAACATGTAGTATACTCTATCAACCCTGGAGGAAACAACATGTAGTATACTCTATCAACCCTGGAGGAAACAACATGTAGTATACTCTATCAACCCTGGAGGAAACAACATGTAGTATACTCTATCAACCCTGGAGGAAACAACATGTAGTATACTCTATCAACCCTGGAGGAAACAACATGTAGTATACTCTATCAACCCTGGAGGAAACAACATGTAGTATACTCTATCAACCCTGGAGGAAACAACATGTAGTATACTCTATCACCCTGGAGGAAACAACATGTAGTATACTCTATCAACCCTGGAGGAAACAACATGTAGTATACTCTATACCCTCAACTATCAACCCTGGAGGAAACAACATGTAGTATACTCTATACTCTATCAACCCTGGAGGAAACAACATGTAGTATACTCTATCACCCTGGAGGGAATACAACCCTGGAGGTAGTATACTCTATCAACCCTGGAGGAAACAACATGTAGTATACTCTATCAACCCTGGAGGAAACAACATGTAGTATACTCTATCCACCCTGGAGGAAACAACATGTAGTATACTCTATCAACCCTGGAGGAAACAACATGTAGTATACTCTATCAACCCTGGAGGAAACAACATGTAGTATACTCTATCAACCCTGGAGGAAACAACATGTAGTATACTCTATCAACCCTGGAGGAAACAACATGTAGTATACTCTATCCACCCTGGAGGAAACAACATGTAGTATACTCTATCAACCCTGGAGGAAACAACATGTAGTATACTCTATCAACCCTGGAGGAAACAACATGTAGTATACTCTATCAACCCTGGAGGAAACAACCCATGTAGTATACTCTATCAACCCTGGAGGAAACAACATGTAGTATACTCTATCCACCCTGGAGGAAACAACAGTATACTCTATCAACCCTGGAGGAAACAACATGTAGTATACTCTATCAACCCTGGAGGAAACAACATGTAGTATACTCTATCAACCCTGGAGGAAACAACATGTAGTATACTCTATCAACCCTGGAGGAAACAACATGTAGTATACTCTATCAACCCTGGAGGAAACAACATGTAGTATACTCTATCAACCCTGGAGGAAACAACATGTAGTATACTCTATCAACCCTGGAGGAAACAACATGTAGTATACTCTATCAACCCTGGAGGAAACAACATGTAGTATACTCTATCAACCCTGGAGGAAACAACATGTAGTATACTCTATCACCCTGGAGGAAACAACATGTAGTATACTCTATCAACCCTGGAGGAAACAACATGTAGTATACTCTATCAACCCTGGAGGAAACAACATGTAGTATACTCTCAACCCTCAACCCTGGAGGAAACAACATGTAGTATACTCTATCAACCCTGGAGGAAACAACATGTAGTATACTCTATCAACCCTGGAGGAAACAACATGTAGTATACTCTATCAACCCTGGAGGAAACAACATGTAGTATACTCTATCAACCCTGGAGGAAACAACATGTAGTATACTCTATCAACCCTGGAGGAAACAACATGTAGTATACTCTATCAACCCTGGAGGAAACAACATGTAGTATACTCTATCAACCCTGGAGGAAACAACATGTAGTATACTCTATCAACCCTGGAGGAAACAACATGTAGTATACTCTATCAACCCTGGAGGAAACAACATGTAGTATACTCTATCCACCCTGGAGGAAACAACATGTAGTATACTCTATCAACCCTGGAGGAAACAACATGTAGTATACTCTATCAACCCTGGAGGAAACAACATGTAGTATACTCTATCAACCCTGGAGGAAACAACATGTAGTATACTCTATCAACCCTGGAGGAAACAACATGTAGTATACTCTATCAACCCTGGAGGAAACAACATGTAGTATACTCTATCAACCCTGGAGGAAACAACATGTAGTATACTCTATCAACCCTGGAGGAAACAACATGTAGTATACTCTATCAACCCTGGAGGAAACAACATGTAGTATACTCTATCAACCCTGGAGGAAACAACATGTAGTATACTCTATCAACCCTGGAGGAAACAACATGTAGTATACTCTATCAACCCTGGAGGAAACAACATGTAGTATACTCTATCCACCCTGGAGGAAACAACATGTAGTATACTCTATCAACCCTGGAGGAAACAACAGGTAGTATACTCTATCAACCCTGGAGGAAACAACATGTAGTATACTCTATCCACCCTGGAGGAAACAACATGTAGTATACTCTATCCACCCTGGAGGAAACAACAGTATACTCTATCAACCCTGGAGGAAACAACATGTAGTATACTCTATCCACCCTGGAGGAAACAACATGTAGTACCCTACATGTAGTATACTCTATCAACCCTGGAGGAAACAACATGTAGTATACTCTATCAACCCTGGAGGAAACAACATGTAGTATACTCTATCAACCCTGGAGGAAACAACATGTAGTATACTCTATCAACCCTGGAGGAAACAACATGTAGTATACTCTATCAACCCTGGAGGAAACAACATGTAGTATACTCTATCAACCCTGGAGGAAACAACATGTAGTATCAACCCTGGAGGAAACAACATGTAGTATATCAACCCTGGAGGAAAAATGTAGTAACACCCTGAAACAACATGTAGTATACTCTATCAACCCTGGAGGAAACAACATGTAGTATACTCTATCAACCCTGGAGGAAACAACATGTAGTATACTCTATCAACCCTGGAGGAAACAACATGTAGTATACTCTATCAACCCTGGAGGAAACAACATGTAGTATACTATCAACCCTGGAGGAAACAACATGTAGTATACTCTATCAACCCTGGAGGAAACAACATGTAGTATACTCTATCAACCCTGGAGGAAACAACATGTAGTATACTCTATCAACCCTGGAGGAAACCCAACATGTAGTATACTCTATCAACCCTGGAGGAAACAACATGTAGTATACTCTATCAACCCTGGAGGAAACAACATGTAGTATAGTATACCCTGGAGGAAACAACATGTAGTATACTCTATCAACCCTGGAGGAAACAACATGTAGTATACTCTATCAACCCTGGAGGAAACAACATGTAGTATACTCTATCAACCCTGGAGGAAACAACATGTAGTATACTCTATCCACCCTGGAGGAAACAACAGTATACTCTATCAACCCTGGAGGAAACAACATGTAGTATACTCATCAACCCTGGAGGAAACAACCCTATCAACCCTGGAGGAAACAACATGTAGTATACTCTATCAACCCTGGAGGAAACAACATGTAGTATACTCTATCAACCCTGGAGGAAACAACATGTAGTATACTCTATCAACCCTGGAGGAAACAACATGTAGTATACTCTATCCACCCTGGAGGAAACAACATGTAGTATACTCTATCAACCCTGGAGGAAACAACATGTAGTATACTCTATCAACCCTGGAGGAAACAACATGTAGTATACTCTATCAACCCTGGAGGAAACAACATGTAGTATACTCTATCAACCCTGGAGGAAACAACATGTAGTATACTCTATCCACCCTGGAGGAAACAACAGTATACTCTATCAACCCTGGAGGAAACAACATGTAGTATACTCTATCAACCCTGGAGGAAACAACATGTAGTATACTCTATCAACCCTGGAGGAAACAACATGTAGTATCAACCCTGGAGGAAACAACATGTAGTATACTCTATCAACCCTGGAGGAAACAACATGTAGTATACTCTATCCAACCTGGAGGAAACAACATGTAGTATACTCTATCAACCCTGGAGGAAACAACAGGTAGTATACTCTATCAACCCTGGAGGAAACAACATGTAGTATACTCTATCAACCTGGAGGAAACAACATGTAGTATACTCTATTCACCCTGGAGGAAACAACATGTAGTATACTCTATCAACCCTGGAGGAAACAACATGTAGTATACTCTATCAACCCTGGAGGAAACTATCAACCCTGGAGGTAGTATACTCTATCAACCCTGGAGGAAACAACATGTAGTATACTCTATCAACCCTGGAGGAAACAACATGTAGTATACTCTATCAACCCTGGAGGAAACAACATGTAGTATACTCTATCCACCCTGGAGGAAACAACATGTAGTATACTCTATCAACCTGGAGGAAACAACATGTAGTATACTCTATCAACCCTGGAGGAAACAACATGTAGTATACTCTATCAACCCTGGAGGAAACAACAGGTAGTATACTCTATCCACCCTGGAGGAAACAACAGTATACTCTATCAACCCTGGAGGAAACAACATGTAGTATACTCTATCAACCCTGGAGGAAACAACCCTGGAGGAAACAACATGTAGTATACTCTATCAACCCTGGAGGAAACAACATGTAGTATACTCTATCAACCCTGGAGGAAACAACATGTAGTATACTCTATCAACCCTGGAGGAAACAACATGTAGTATACTCTATCAACCCTGGAGGAAACAACATGTAGTATACTCTATCAACCCTGGAGGAAACAAAGTATAATCACCCTGGAGGAAACAACATGTAGTATACTCTATCAACCCTGGAGGAAACAACATGTAGTATAGTATCAACCCTGGAGGAAACAACATGTAGTATACTCTATCAACCCTGGAGGAAACAACATGTAGTATACTCTATCAACCCTGGAGGAAACAACATGTAGTATACTCTATCAACCCTGGAGGAAACAACATGTAGTATACTCTATCAACCCTGGAGGAAACAACATGTAGTATACTCTATCACCCTGGAGGAAACAACATGTAGTATACTCTATCAACCCTGGAGGAAACAACATGTAGTATACTCTATCAACCCTGGAGGAAACAACATGTAGTATACTCTATCAACCCTGGAGGAAACAACATGTAGTATACTCTATCAACCCTGGAGGAAACAACATGTAGTATACTCTATCAACCCTGGAGGAAACAACATGTAGTATACTCTATCAACCCTGGAGGAAACAACATGTAGTATACTCTATCAACCCTGGAGGAAACAACATGTAGTATACTCTATCAACCCTGGAGGAAACAACATGTAGTATACTCTATCAACCCTGGAGGAAACAACATGTAGTATACTCTATCAACCCTGGAGGAAACAACATGTAGTATACTCTATCAACCCTGGAGGAAACAACATGTAGTATACTCTATCAACCCTGGAGGAAACAACATGTAGTATACTCTATCAACCCTGGAGGAAACAACATGTAGTATACTCTATCAACCCTGGAGGAAACAACATGTAGTATACTCTATCAACCCTGGAGGAAACAACATGTAGTATACTCTATCAACCCTGGAGGAAACAACATGTAGTATACTCTATCAACCCTGGAGGAAACAACATGTAGTATACTCTATCAACCCTGGAGGAAACAACATGTAGTATACTCTATCAACCCTGGAGGAAACAACATGTAGTATACTCTATCAACCCTGGAGGAAACAACATGTAGTATACTCTATCCACCCTGGAGGAAACAACATGTAGTATACTCTATCAACCCTGGAGGAAACAACATGTAGTATACTCTATCAACCCTGGAGGAAACAACATGTAGTATACTCTATCAACCCTGGAGGAAACAACATAGTATACTCTATCAACCCTAGTATACTCTATCAACCCTGGAGGAAACAACATGTAGTATACTCTATCCACCCTGGAGGAAACAACATGTAGTATACTCTATCAACCCTGGAGGAAACAACATGTAGTATACTCTATCAACCCTGGAGGAAACAACATGTAGTATACTCTATCAACCCTGGAGGAAACAACATGTAGTATACTCTATCAACCCTGGAGGAAACAACATGTAGTATACTCTATCCACCCTGGAGGAAACAACATGTAGTATACTCTATCAACCCTGGAGGAAACAACATGTAGTATACTCTATCAACCCTGGAGGAAACAACATGTAGTATACTCTATCAACCCTGGAGGAAACAACATGTAGTATACTCTATCAACCCTGGAGGAAACAACATGTAGTATACTCTATCAACCCTGGAGGAAACAACATGTAGTATACTCTATCAACCCTGGAGGAAACAACATGTAGTATACTCTATCAACCCTGGAGGAAACAACATGTAGTATACTCTATCCACCCTGGAGGAAACAACATGTAGTATACTCTATCAACCCTGGAGGAAACAACATGTAGTATACTCTATCCACCCTGGAGGAAACAACATGTAGTATACTCTATCAACCCTGGAGGAAACAACATGTAGTATACTCTATCAACCCTGGAGGAAACAACATGTAGTATACTCTATCAACCCTGGAGGAAACAACATGTAGTATACTCTATCACCCTGGAGGAAACAACATGTAGTATACTCTATTCACCCTGGAGGAAACAACATGTAGTATACTCTATCAACCCTGGAGGAAACAACATGTAGTATACTCTATCCACCCTGGAGGAAACAACATGTAGTATACTCTATCAACCCTGGAGGAAACAACATGTAGTATACTCTATCCACCCTGGAGGTATAATCAACATGTAGTATACTCTATCAACCCTGGAGGAAACAACATGTAGTATACTCTATCCACCCTGGAGGAAACAACATGTAGTATACTCTATCAACCCTGGAGGAAACAACATGTAGTATACTCTATCAACCCTGGAGGAAACAACATGTAGTATACTCTATCAACCCTGGAGGAAACAACATGTAGTATACTCTATCAACCCTGGAGGAAACAACATGTAGTATACTCTATCAACCCTGGAGGAAACAACATGTAGTATACTCTATCAACCCTGGAGGAAACAACATGTAGTATACTCTATCAACCCTGGAGGAAACAACATGTAGTATACTCTATCAACCCTGGAGGAAACAACATGTAGTATACTCTATCAACCCTGGAGGAAACAACATGTAGTATACTCTATCAACCCTGGAGGAAACAACATGTAGTATACTCTATCAACCCTGGAGGAAACAACATGTAGTATACTCTATCCACCCTGGAGGAAACAACATGTAGTATACTCTATCAACCCTGGAGGAAACAACATGTAGTATACTCTATCCACCCTGGAGGAAACAACATGTAGTATACTCTATCCACCCTGGAGGAAACAACAGTATACTCTATCCACCCAGGAGGAAACAACATGTAGTATACTCTATCAACCCTGGAGGAAACAACAGGTAGTATACTCTATCAACCCTGGAGGAAACAACATGTAGTATACTCTATCCACCCTGGAGGAAAAACAACATCACCCTGGAGGAAACAGTAGTACTCTATCCACCCTGGAGGAAACAACATGTAGTATACTCTATCAACCCTGGAGGAAACAACATGTAGTATACTCTATCAACCCTGGAGGAAACAACATGTAGTATACTCTATCAACCCTGGAGGAAACAACATGTAGTATACTCTATCAACCCTGGAGGAAACAACAGGTAGTATACTCTATCAACCCTGGAGGAAACAACATGTAGTATACTCTATCAACCTGGAGGAAACAACATGTAGTATACTCTATCCACCCTGGAGGAAACAACATGTAGTATACTCTATCAACCCTGGAGGAAACAACATGTAGTATACTCTATCAACCTGGAGGAAACAACATGTAGTATACTCTATCAACCCTGGAGGAAACAACATGTAGTATACTCTATCAACCCTGGAGGAAACAACATGTAGTATACTCTATCAACCCTGGAGGAAACAACATGTAGTATACTCTATCAACCCTGGAGGAAACAACAGGTAGTATACTCTATCAACCCTGGAGGAAACAACATGTAGTATACTCTATCAACCTGGAGGAAACAACATGTAGTATACTCTATTCACCCTGGAGGAAACAACATGTAGTATACTCTATCAACCCTGGAGGAAACAACATGTAGTATACTCTATTCACCCTGGAGGAAACAACATGTAGTATACTCTATCAACCCTGGAGGAAACAACATGTAGTATACTCTATCCACCCTGGAGGAAACAACATGTAGTATACTCTATCAACCCTGGAGGAAACAACATGTAGTATACTCTATCAACCCTGGAGGAAACAACATGTAGTATACCCTGGAGGAAACAACATGTAGTATACTCTATCACCCTGGAGGAAACAACATGTAGTATACTCTATCAACCCTGGAGGAAACAACATGTAGTATACTCTATTCACCCTGGAGGAAACAACATGTAGTATACTCTATCAACCCTGGAGGAAACAACATGTAGTATACTCTATCCACCCTGGAGGAAACAACATGTAGTATACTCTATCCACCCTGGAGGAAACAACATGTAGTATACTCTATCAACCCTGGAGGAAACAACATGTAGTATACTCTATCCACCCTGGAGGAAACAACATGTAGTATACTCTATCACCCTGGAGGAAACAACATGTAGTATACTCTATCAACCCTGGAGGAAACAACATGTAGTATACTCTATCCACCCTGGAGGAAACAACAGTATACTCTATCAACCCTGGAGGAAACAACATGTAGTATACTCTATCAACCCTGGAGGAAACAACATGTAGTATACTCTATCAACCCTGGAGGAAACAACATGTAGTATACTCTATTCACCCTGGAGGAAACAACATGTAGTATACTCTATCACCCTGGAGGAAACAACATGTAGTATACTCTATCAACCCTGGAGGAAAAACATGTAGTATACTCTACAGTATACTCTATTCAACCCTGGAGGAAACAACATGTATACTCTATTCACCCTGGAGGAAACAACATGTAGTATACTCTATCAACCCTGGAGGAAAAACATGTAGTATACTCTATACACCCTGGGGGAAACAACATGTAGTATACTCTATCAACCCTGGAGGAAACAACATGTAGTATACTCTATCAACCCTGGAGGAAACAACAGGTAGTATACTCTATCAACCCTGGAGGAAACAACATGTAGTATACTCTATCAACCCTGGAGGAAACAACAGGTAGTATACTCTATTCACCCTAGGGGAATTAGGCAGTTCAGAACCAGAATTGATGGGGGTAAATTTAAAGGGAAATTAACAGTATGTTTCCATCAGCACCTAGATCCGGGATGTGCAACTTTGATGGGTGTGGGCCACATAAAAATCTGAATTCATCATGAGGGGCCACAGTGGCTCATCGGTCTGCGTACCCATAGCCCATGGGCCAACTGAGTGACTGTCAGCGACTCACATAACAAGAGAGAAACTGCTGATGCACAACCACATTTCGAAGTTGAACCTTGTTTATTCTACTATTCTACTCCCCATTACTACTGAATAAGTCAAGCTGCCCTCCTTTACTGTAGCTAGACGTGACGTATGGGCCTACATTCATCCTGCATTCATTGGAGTGGCTCGGGTCATTTCCAATTCAAACACAGTTCCTCTCTTTTCCATTAGTGTCATCCATTCCGCAGAGCTAAGGCTTGTGTGATCAGCCGATCTGACAGTTTAATGGCATGCAGGACATATGTTCACGTGCGGCTAATTCAAACTTAAATTAAATCATCTATTCAACAGCCAGTCTCTCCTATTAAACTCTCTCCGGAAACATCAAATGGTGTGAATTTGAAAAAGCTATTATCCTCGTATTAAGCTCCAGTTTATGACACTCACAATAAAGTTATTTTTGATTATATTATTTCACTATTTCATGTTGAAGACTGAATTTGCATGAGAGTCAGCAGAGAAGGCAACATGAATGTGAGACTCATCCTGTAAGCCAGAACTGTCTAGTTGTCTCTTTCAACAAGATGCTACTTGTAGATTAGATCTACCTATGCATATACTGTACGCACGCACACACACCGCACGCACACACATACAAACACAGAAACGCATGCAAAAACACAGACAAAACATCTAAAAACACATCTCTGCAGACAGAGCAGAGCCCTTTATCCCAGAGATCTGACATTTAGATAGTTATCATAGCTCTGTTATCGTAGCTGTTATCATAGCTCTGTTATCATAGATCTGTTTACATAGATCTGGTATTGTAGCTCTGTTATCATAACTGTGTTATCATAGCTCTGTTATCATAGCTCTGTTATCATAGCTCTGTTATTGTAGATCTGTTATCGTAGCTCTGTTATCATAACTGTGTTATCATAGCTCTGTTATTGTAGCTCTGTTATCATAGCTCTGTTATTTTAGCTCTGTTATCATAACTGTGTTATCATAGCTCTGTTATCGTAGCTCTGTTATCATAGCTCTGTTATCGTAGCTCTGTTATCGTAGCTCTGTTATCGTAGCTCTGTTATCATAACTGTGTTATCATAGCTCTGTTATCATAGCTCTGTTATTGTAGCTCTGTTATCATAGCTCTGTTATCATAACTGTGTTATCATAGCGCTGTTATCATAACTGTGTTATCATAGCTCTGTTATTGTAGCTCTGTTATCATAGCTCTGTTATCATAGCTCTGTTATCATAGCTCTGTTATCATAGCTCTGTTATCATAACTGTTATCATAGCTTTGTTATCATAGCTCTGTTATTGTAGCTCTGTTATCGTAGCTCTGTTATCATAACTGTGTTATCATAGCTCTGTTATCGTAGCTCTGTTATCATAGCTCTGTTATTGTAGCTCTGTTATCGTAGCTCTGTTATCGTAGCTCTGTTATCATAGCTCTGTTATCGTAGCTCTGTTATCATAACTGTGTTATCATAGCTCTGTTATCATAGCTCTGTTATCATAGCTCTGTTATCGTAGCTCTGTTATCATAACTGTGTTATCATAGCTCTGTTATCATAACTGTGTTATCATAGCTCTGTTATTGTAGCTCTGTTATCATAGCTCTGTTATTGTAGCTCTGTTATCATAGCTTTGTTATCATAACTGTGTTATAATAGCTCTGTTATTGTAGCTCTGTTATCATAGCTCTGTTATTGTAGCTCTGTTATCATAGCTCTGTTATCGTAGCTCTGTTATCGCAGCTCTGTTGTCATAGATCTGTTATCGTAGCTCTGTTATCATAGCTCTGTTATCGCAGCTCTGTTATCATAGATCTGTTATCGCAGCTCTGTTATCATAGCTCTGTTATCGTTGCTCTGTTATCGTTGCTCTGTTATCGCAGCTCTGTTGTCATAGATCTATTGTCATAGATCTGTTATCATAGCTCTGTTGTCATAGATCTGTTATCATAACTCTGTTGTCATAGATCTGTTATCATAACTCTCTTGTCATAGATCTGTTATCATAACTCTGATATTATAGATCTGTTTAATATATCTGTTATTATAGCTCTGTTATCATAGCTCTGATATTATAGATCTGTTTAATATATCTGTTATCATAGCTCTGATATTATAGATCTGTTTAATATATCTGTTATTATAGCTCTGTTATCATAGCTCTTGTAAGATGTCAAAACAGGTATTGTTTCCAGCATTTTGAGTGATTGAGGCCTCTATCTCTGTCAGAAGCAGGTGGAATGGAGGGGACCAGATCAGGTCCAACCCAGCGGTGGGAGGGAGGAGGCAGGCCTTCCACCAAAACAGATCAACACAGACAGAGTAAACAACAGAAAGTGAGGCGTGACTGCTCCTTCAGACCGTGCTGTGGAGAGTGACTCACCATGTTATGTTATCAAAGCTCTGTTATTATAACTCTGTTGTCATAGCTCTGTTATCATTGCTCTGTTATCATAACTCTGTTGTCATAACACTGTTATTATAGCTCTGTTATCATAGCTTTGTTGTCATAGCTCTGTTATTATAGCTCTGTTATTATAGCTATGTTGTCATAGCTCTGTTATCATAGCTTTGTTGTCATAGCTCTGTTATTATAGCTCTGTTATTATAACTCTGTTGTCATAGCTCTGTTATCATAGCTTTGTTGTCATATCTCTTGTTATCATAGCTCTGTTATCATTGCTCTGTTATCATTGCTATGTTATCATAGCTTTGTTGTCATAGCTCTTGTTATCATTGCTCTGTTATCATAGCTCTGTTGTCATAGATCATGTTATCATAGATCTGTTATCATAGCTCTGTTATCATAGCTCTGTTGTCATAGATCTGTTATCATAGCTCTGTTGTCATAGCTCTGTTGTCATAGATCTGTTGTCATAGCTCTGTTATCATAACTCTGTTGTCATAGCTCTGTTATCATAGCTCTGTTGTCATAGATCTGTTATCATAGCTCTGTTATCATAACTCTGTTGTCATAGCTCTGATATTATAGATCTGTTTAATATATCTGTTATTATAGCTCTGTTATCATAGCTCTTGTAAGATGTCAAAACAGGTGTTGTTTCCATCATTTTGAGTGATTGGGAGCTGGCTGCATGGAAGCCACATGCTATCCCTAAAGCATAGAGTTAGGTGCTTTATAATGGGCTTCCACATGGTCGGAACATTCTCCTCCATAATTCTCCTGTAGGGAAGCAGCACACACTTTTACCATGAAAAATACCACTGCTTGTGGTACTTCAAGGAGCGAGGACCCTGAGTCTCAGTGGGTGCTTTTTCAAAAGACCTATCATTATGCTGTCAATTCCTTTCCTTCATCTCTCTTACCGATATGTATCCCTGCGCATATTTTCAAACACCTTTCCCGAGGATGACCTCTGTCGCTCTTCACCATACATTGATCAGAGAGTGTAAGGGACTGCTGCTCCACTCCACTTCGGTCTGGGCTGCTGACACAGTCAGTCCCAGCACGTCAACCTGGTGATGGAGAGTTTGGCATCATGGGCCATTTAAGTGCTAATACCACGGTCTATGGTCCCAGATGGCACTTGGCATTACAAGGAGAATGACCACCTTTAAGCATTTCTCTAGATGATCTTTCCCTTTTGTCTTTTGACCAATCACATCAAATCTTTTCACGAGAAATCTTTTTCAGAGCTGATCTGATTGGTCAAAAGAACAATAAGTGGGAAAAAATATCTGTCACACCCTGACCATAGTTTGCTTTGTATGTTTCTATGTTTTGGTTGGTCAGGGTGTGATCTGAGTGGGCATTCTATGTTGGATGTCTTGTTTGTCTATTTCTATGTCTGGCCTGATATGGTTCTCAATCAGAGGCAGGTGTTAGTCATTGTCTCTGATTGGGAACCATATTTAGGTAGCCTGGGTTTCACTGTGTGTTTGTGAGTGATTGTTCCTGTCTCTGTGTTTTGCACCAGATAGGACTGTTTTAGGTTTTTGCACGTTTGTTGTTTTTTTAGTTTATTCGTGTACAGTTTCTTTATTAAAGTACAATGAATAACAACCACGCTGCATTTTGGTCCGCCTCTACTTCACCTAAAGAAAACCGTTACAATATCAGAATTGGGCTGCCTATCTAAACGCAGCCAATGTGTCCCATAAGTATAGGTTGGGAAAAGGGTGCATTTGGGACGCAGCCTTCACTTCTATGTGTAACGGTTCTCTTGTGGTGAAGGAGAGTCGGACCAAAATGCAGCGTGTAGATTGCGATCCATAATTTAATAAACAAACGTAACACGAATCTAAATACAAACACTACAAAAACAATAAACGTAATGAAAACCAAAACAGCCTATACTTGTGTAAACTAACACAAAGACAGGAACAAGGACACTGAGGACAATCTCCCACGACAAACTCAAAGAATATGGCTGCCTAAATATGGTTCCCAATCAGAGACAACGATAAACACCTGCCTCTGATTGAGAACCACTTCAGACAGCCATAGACTTAACTAGAACACCCCACTAGCTACAATCCCCATACATACACACCACATACAAAAACCCATGCCACACCCTGGCCTGACCAAATAAATAAAGATAAACACAAAATACTTCGACCAGGGTGTGACACTATGGTAACAGTAGCTGAGCTCAGCCACACACAACAAGAGGTTATTCTCCAGCCTGTGTGTCTCATTTGACGGTCTCATGGGTCTTATGTTCCTGTACACCCAGTCAGCACCACAGAACCTCTACAACCTCCCTCTGCTTTTTACTGAGCGTTTTCATCCTCCTCAGACGGCGGCTCTGCATTAATATTCTCCCACAGATCAGAGAGAAACGAGAGCCCGGACCCATGCTCTCCCTCTGCTCGCGACTGACTGACCTTTCATCTGTGCATCAGGCAGAGAGACACTGAGACACTGAGGTGAGGTT